>NC_079217.1:37416166-37583666 GCF_029633865.1 Lampris incognitus
TAAGGTGTATATATATTTAAAATTATAAACGTTTTATCATTATAATCAAACTCGAGCCCAATGGCCCAATCAAAATTTAAACGTACCACCTTAACCAGTGGATCGTATTTGCAGTTCCAGAGTATAGCCACACCACCAGGTATCCTACCTCGTATATTTTCATGCTGAGATCAGTGGTGGATTCACCAGCACCATGGAAATCCTCGTGTATAGTGTTCAGTCTGTCTAAGTCCTGTTTGGCAAGCCAGGTCTCTTGTATACACAGAATGTCACACTCATCCAGCAGTTTGTCAACCACCAAACGTTTTGATTTATCCTCAGCACTTTGTCCTACACTCAGGCCGCATGCTTTGTATGATACAACTCGCATTTTGAGAGTTTAGGTGCCAGGTGCGGCTGCTGCCCTATCCGGCACAGTAGCACCAGCGCTAAACCCTGTCACCGCAGCCTTGCGTGGCTCATAGTATCGCCTCACAACAGAGCCTTCAGGCCAGATTTCCGGGTTGTACATCTCCGTGACTTCATTGCATTCAGCACACACTTTAAATGAGCTGAATCTGTTGCCCGCAGTGTCAATGCGTTCATAAATCACATCAGGGCCAAGCTTTTCTTTAAGATACATAGACACCGTCTATGTATCTTAAAGATTATATATATATATCAACATAGATACAGGAAAAAAGGATTTTAATGCCTAGCAGTTCAGGCCTGTTTCGTGCGTCTCGCACTCATCAGCTGCTAATGTTTTTTTTTTTTCACAAATAATCATACAGTTACGTTGCCCAGCGTCATGCCCCTAATTTCGGTTGGACAGTGACCAATCAGATGGGGGAACATTCAAATTATAACAACCAATGGTGTAGGTACTTATGAGATTTATTAGATTTTTTTCAAATATGCTTTCTTTTTTAAATATGCTTTTTTAAATATGCTTTTTTTTAAATATATATTTTTTTAACTACGTGTCCTCCCAACTGTACCCCAACACCACCCGAATATATAATTCACATAAGTTACCTTGTCATATTTTTAATGCACGCCATTTCAACCGTGCCCTGGCCCCTAAATGCTTTTCAAAACAAACCCAGTCCCATTTGTTGTAATGTTTTCTACCCCTCCATTGGTTGCTGTGCATCATAAGTACATACCCCATTGGTTGTTATAATTTGAATGTTTCCCCATTTGATTGGTCACTGTGCAACCGAAATTAGGGGCGTGACATTGGGCAACGTAACTGTATGATTCTCTGTGAAAAAAAACATTAGCAGCTAATGAGTGCGAGACGCACAAAACAGGCCTGTACTGTAATGTATTAAAATATGTTTTCCTGTATCTGTGTTGATATTCTGCTCATTGGTCGAGCACTCGACACCATTGACAGTTTCGGAAAAAAAACATTATATATATATGTAACCCCTTGTTCACTGGCGGGCAACGCCAAGCACATTTAAACAAGACAAAAGCCTAATGCTACCAGTTACTAAAGTGTTACAATACAATCCAATGGCGCAACAGGATCCTGTATGCGGCTGAACTTCCTGTGCACTAGTAGGCTAGTGCCACTAATGACAATATTAGTGATAAATGATAATAGAAATAATTACACAAGATAATAATCAATTTAGTAGCGTGGTGCCTCCACTGTGAAAATGCTACACTTACCTAAGGCTAGTGAATGGTGTATCTTCCCAGAATTAAACAAACATGTGGTTAAGGCAGATCTTATAACCCTGCTGTGTACTGAATTACTGTACAAGCTTATTACCAGCACTCTAAAAGTAACCTAGTCTTTGCATAAGCGGAAAATGAGCTGCCAATACACCCTAAATATAATTACTAATAATAGGATTTATTTGATAATACTGAGAGAGAGAGAGAGAGAGAGAGAGAGAGAGAGAGAGAGAGAGAGAGAGAGAGAGAGAGAGAGAGAGAGAGAGAGAGAGAGAGAGAGAGAACCACACGAGTGTAGTATTGTTGATTAAATACATATTAATTGAAATTACACAGGGTGTGACAACCGGTCACAATAAACCGGAAGAAAAGTAACAAAAGAACACAAAAATACCCAGCGCTTTCCGTTGGGGCCCGTTGGTGCACATAAAGCAGCTCTCTGAGCGGAGGGCAAAGCAGCCACCCGCAAGATGGCCACAGGTTGCAATGTTCAGAAAACCCCGGCGAAGATGGTGGTCTTCCGGTGGGCCCAGCGCCGGAGAGCAGATGAAGCGAGTCCTCTTTGAACAGCAGACCGGTCCCAGGAACGGAGCAGAGCAGCTCCCCTAGTTAGATCACCGTCCAGCACAGCCCGATGACTTCTGGCTAGCCTCCACAACTCTAGTCGGCTAACACACTAGCACTGGATGCTAAATCCACTTAGCCAGCTAGCGGCGACACTGGCTATGGGGCATAAACAAAATAATCGGCATACTAAAACAAACCTCACCAGCAAGCATACGACCACGGGCCAATCGCGACACTCCTGAACTCAAATGCGGGCCTAGAACACGGGCTGTGTATAAAGTCTCCGTGAAACTGGTACGTGAGACGGAGCAGTAGAAAAAAAATGGACGTCTCTCCTCGGAGTACTCGCTTGGACTCCCCAACTCTTCCCTCTCCGTGAGGAGATCGATCGTTGCGAACTTCGCGATTTTGCAGGCATAACAACTCCACACCACATCAATGGCTAATAACAAAATTCAAATAAAAATACAAAGAGCAAATAAATTCCATTGGTCCACATCTTTAGAAACCCACAAGAACAGGAAATGTCCAAGACACAAAGCATGCTGGTAAATGAAGTACCACAAAGTATGTACAGTAGATTTTAGAGGTCCTGACATATATATATATATATATATATATATATATATATATATATATATATACACACTCACTGGCCACTTTATTAGGTACACCTTGCTAGTACCGGGTTGGACCCCCTTTTGCCTTCAGAACTGCCTTAATCCTTCGTGGCATAGATTCAACAAGGTACTGGAAACATTCCTCAGAGAGTTTGGTCCATATTGACATGATAGCATCACGCAGTTGCTGCAGATTTGTCGGCTGCACATCCATGATGCGAATCTCCCGGTCCACCACATTCCAAAGGTGCTCTATTGGATTGAGATCTGGTGACTGTGGAGGCCATTTGAGTACAGTGAACTCATTGTCATGTTCAAGAAACTAGTCTGAGATGATTCGAGCTTTATGACATGGCGCGTTATCCTGCTGGAAGTAGCCATCAGAAGATGGGAACACTGTGGTCATAAAGGGATGGACATGGTCAGCAACAATACTCAGGTAGGCTGTGGCATTGACACGATGCTCAATTGGTACTAAGGGGCCCAAAGTGTGCCAAGAAAATATCCCCCACACCATTACACTACCACCACCAGCCTGAACCGTTGATACAAGGCAGGATGGATCCATGCTTTCATGTTGTTGACGCCAAATTCTGACCCTACCATCCGAATGTCGCAGCAGAAATCGAGACTCATCAGACCAGGCAACGTTTTTCCAATCTTCTATTGTCCAATTTTGGTGAGCCTGTGCGAATTGTAGCCTCAGTTTCCTGTTCTTAGCTGACAGGAGTGGCACCCGGTGTGGTCTTCTGCTGCTGTAGCCCATCTGCCTCAAGGTTCGACGTGTTGTGCGTTCAGAGATGCTCTTCTGCATACCTCGGTTGTAATGAATGGTTATTTGAGTTACTGTTGCCTTTCTATCAGCTCGAACCAGTCTGGCCATTCTCCTCTGACCTCTGGCATCAACATGGCATTTTCGCCCACAGAACTGCCGCTCACTGGATATTTTCTCTTTTTCAGACCATTCTCTGTAAACCCTAGAGATGGTTGTGCGTGAAAATCCCAGTAGATCAGCAGTTTCTTACATACTCAGACCAGCCCGTCTGGCACCAACAACCATGCCACGATCAAAGTCACTTAAATCACCTTTCTTCCCCATTCTGATGCTCGGTTTGAACTGCAGCAGATCGTCTTGACCATGTCTACATGCCTAAATGCATTGAGTTGCTGCCATGTGATTGGCTGATTAGAAATTTGCGTTAACAAGCAGTTGGACAGGTGTGCCTAATAAAGTGGCCGGTGAGTGTATATATAGGCTCTATGAATAGTTTTCAGATCCAAAAAAAATAAAAATACAGAGTCAAAACAACCACTAAACCCATTGCAATTCAGGGCTATATCTTCTTGAAACCTGGTGCAAGCATAAATGCAAGCTCAGCATGCTGTTGCACATGGAGATATCCTATATATTTTTGGTAATTTGGTGACCAGAGACACAAGCACAGTCCTGGTACAGTGCGACCCAGTTGCTAAAATGGTTGGATTAGGATGAATACATTAAAAGCAGACAGATCTGGGGCAGGCTTCAACTTGACGAATGAAATCAACCCTCTCCTACCCGTTAAATGTGATGTGGCACAAAGTGTTGTCCTTTTCCTCATTGATGAAAAGGGAAGCCTATCAGAATGGCTCTGCATTCATCTTTGGTTAACTTAGATAAATTAAATCTGGTAGTGTTAAATTATTTCCCTGTACCACCATCTTCTTCCAATTATATACACCATTCCCATAGAGTGTGACAAAATAAAATATCCATAATTTGAAGCAGCATGCAAGAAGATTATTATTAAAAAGCCTGGCTGACATATTTCACAAACTGACTTAAGTGTTGTCACATTGTGCACTATAGCCTACAGAATTTGACATCGGACACCATAATTTAGTTTATGGAGCTTGGCATAGGAGTGGATCTTCATTCCCATACCACCCCGTCCAATTTCTTTTTTTTCCCCAGTAGATGGAGACAGACTAAATCCTTACTTTTTAAGAAGCCGGTCCTGCTAGATTGTCACAAGTAAGGAACAAACATAGTGGGAAGAGGATTATTAGATGTTTAGAAACACAATGGATTTCATCTTGTTTGTCTATAATTAAGTGTTTCTAACTTTACTGGAATCTGACAGAAATGTCACATGAAACTATCATGCCTCGTGATAGAAAGTCAAGTTAATTTTACTTGTACAGTCCATTGTTAGAAATTATGAATTTGCCTCAGTGGGCATTACAGCAATACAGCATCCTGCCCTTAGACCTGCATCGGCTAAGGAACAACTCCCTAAAAAACAACCTTTAACAGGGAGACAAAATAGGAAGAAACCTCAGGGAGAGCAGTAGAGGAGGGGTACGGACAGATGTGCAATAGATGCTGTGTGTACACAGTTAACAGAATACGACATTGAAAGAGGATAGCAGAATTATAATGGAACTATAAAACATATGAAGAATATGATGAGGAAGATGCCAAGCAGTGTCCAAATGCCACCAGAACAGCCCAGGACCTGAGCCACATGACCACCATCAGTATGTACACCTGACAAGAGGACAGACTACACATACACATAGGGGAGACTCACATCATACTATTCACATACACGGGGGAAGAGACAAGGAAAAAAAACATTAAAAAAAACATTAGTTACACATCTGCGTGAGAAAAGGATATAACATTGAAACAGGATGACAAAATCATATGGATTCTCATCTCATCTCATCATCAGCCACTTCTCCGGGGCCGGGTCGTAGTGGCAGCAAGCTAAGTAGGGTACTCCAGATGTCCCTCAACCCCAGCAACGCCCTCCAGCTCCTCCTTGGGGATCCCAATGCATTCCCAGGCCTGATTGGACATGAGGTCCTTCCAGCGAGTTCTGGGTCTACCCCGGGGTCTCCTCCCAGTTGGATGTGCCTGGAAAACCCCCAGAGGAAGGCGCCCAGGAGGCATCCTAATCAGATGCCCGAACCACTCCAACTACCTCCTTTCAACACAAAGGAGCACCGCTTTGCTCCGAGCTCCCTCTGGATGTTCGAGCTCCTCACCCTATCTCTAAGACTGAGCCCAGACACCCTATGGAGGAAACTCATTTCAGCTCCTTGTATCTGCGATCTCACCCTTTCGGTGACTACCCAAAGCTCATGACCATAGGTGAAGGTTGGAACGAAAATTGGCTGGTAAGTTTAGAGCTTTGCCTTCCAGCTCTGCTCCCTCTTCGCCACAACAGTCTGGTAAAACATCTGCATTACTGCTGATGCTGCACCAATCCACCTGTCAGTCTCCCGCTCCATCCTACCCTCACTCGTGAACAAGACTTTCAGATAGTTTAACTCCTTCACTTGAGGCAACAACTCATCCCCAACCTGGGGGGAACAACCCACCTTTTTCTAGTAGAGAACCATGACCTCAGACTTGGAGGTGCTGACTCTCATCCCAGCCATTTCATACTCAGCTGCAAACTGCCCCAGTGTGTGCTGGAGGTCGCATTCTGATGAAGCCAACAAAACCACATCAAATGGAATTCATTCACCCATCTGTGAAGAGTAGCGATAGAATACTGAGGTTCCCAATATGGACACCATCCTCACCTTTGCTGCGCCTTGAGATCCAGTCCATGAATATCACAAACAGAATTGGAGACAAGAGACAACCTTGGCGGAGTTTGCCACCCACCGAAAACGTGTTTGACTTTGTGCCGAGAATGCGGACACAGCTCTCACTTTGTTTATACAAGGACCGGATGGCTTGAAGCAACTGCCAAGTACCCCATACTCCCGCAGTACCCCCCACAGAGTGCCCTGGGGTACATGGTCATAAGCCTTCTCCAAGTCCACAAAACACATTTAGACTGGCTGGTCAAAGTCCTATGCCTCCCTCAGCACTTCTGCAAGGGTAAAGAGTTGGTCTGTTGTTCCACGGCCATGATGGAATCTGCATTTTTCCTCCTGGATTCAAGGTTCGACAATTGGTCGGAGCCTCCTTTCCAGCACCCTAGAGTAGACTTTCCCAGGGAGGCTGAGCAGTGTGATGCCCCTATAATTGGAATTATATGGATGGATATGGGTTTATAAGATATACATATATATATATATATATATATATATATATATATATATATATATATATATATGAAATGTGATGAGGGAGATGCCAAGCAGTGTCCAGGTGGTGACCAACATCACCATGGGGAGCAGGGAGGAGGACAGACTACATGTGCACACAGAGGAGACTCACATCACACCATTCAAGAAGTTGTTATGACCACAAAAGAGTAAAGGCTTTTACACGTGTGATTAATTCACACGTCAGTTGATTTTTTTCAAACTGTTGTTTTTGTCAGGGATACTTTCATGCAGAACTCAAATATTATGTGTTGAAAAAGCAAAGTAATTTTTTTTTTGGAACAAGGTCAATTTTTTCTGAGCTTTCACATCGACCAATCACATTGTGCGGAACGGACGTCACATCAAAACTCCTAATGACAATGGCGGACCACTTGATTGTGTTTCTCATCAGGACACAAACATTATTAAGACAGTGAACTTAAGGACAATGTGGGGGAGCATAGCTGAACAAGTAGGCTATCAGGATAGTGAGTAGCTTATATGATTTACTTATGGATGTAGCATAGTTGGTAGCAAGACAACCCTTCTTTGCTGACCCAGAGCCAGTCGTGGCGCACTACAACGGAGGAAGTGCACCAGGCGGGGGCCGGACCAGCAATGGGCATGGGATCCCCTGCGACCCCGAAGGGAAGAGGAGGAGTTCCCCACACACTTCACCCTGGACCTAAACCCTTCAGTTTAAGTCCCCCTTGTGTCTCATTAATTTGTGACAGAATTTGTGTCCCTGTCTGTATAGTATAATGGCATTTGTGTGTCAATTTGTCACGTACCCGGTGTTTAAAGTTCTTAACACTTTAAGTGAAAAAAGGGGTTTAGATGTAGAGGACAGTGATGGTGATGTCCATGTATAATTGATATAAATGGGTGTAGATGTATTGGACAGTGGGTATTGGGTATATTGGGAGAAGGATGCTGAATATGGAGCTGCCAGAGAAGAGGAAATGAGGTAGGCCAAAAAGGAGGTTTATGGATGTGAGGGAAGACATGCAGGTGGCTGGTGTGACAGAGGAAGATGCAGAGGACAGGAAGAAATGGAAACGGATGATCTGCTGTGGCAACCCCTAACGGGATCAGCTGAATGTAGTAGTAGTAGTAATAGTAGTAATAGTAGATGTATTGAACAGTGATGGTGGTGTCCATGTATAAAGGATATAAGGGGGTGTAGATGTACTGAACAGTGATGGAAGTGTTCATGTATAAAGGATATAAAGGGGTGTAGATGTATTGAACATTGATGGAGGTGTCCATGTATAAAGAATATAAAGGGGTGTAGATGTAGAGGACAGTGATGGTGGTGTCCATGTATAAAGGATACAAAGGGGTGTAGATGTAGAGGAGAGAATGAACAGATGTAGAGGACTAAAAACATTTAAGCTGAATCAGAGATTGACATAAAAAAAAAAAACTTACAGGAAATTCTTGCAACTTTATCAAATACAAAATAGACGAGGTACAGCAATTAACTTATTAAAAAACATAACCCACTGTATTTCATTACTGGTTCAATACTCCCCATTTGCTCAATGTGCGCTTTGAGTGGCTGTTACAGCTAGAAAAGCACCATAAAAAATGCAGCTTGATTGATTGATTGATTGATTGATTGATTGATTGATTGATTGACAGTGATGGTGGTGTCCATGTACAAAGGAGAAAAAGAGGTGTAGATAAAGAGGACAGTGATGGAGGTGTGGGTTAGATTGAAGGTAACTGTGTTGTCGAACATTTCGTCACTGCTTCTAACAAGTCTACCCAGAGTTTAGTTGGCTCGTGCCGGCATGTCGACTTTTTACTCATCTCATATTTTTACTGGTGTAACACACTGGAGCCCACGTATGTTGCTCGTGTCACATGGGTCTCGCCATCTTTGATGCTCTCCCACATGAAGCTGGCATTTTTGTGGGATTAATCATAATATATGAAAAAAAACTATTTTCTCCCTCCCTCCCACGGGTGTGAGATGTGTCTAATTTTTTTGCTGACTTTTTCATTGAGGCAATAAGGTCTATCATCCAAGACCCGCTACATCATGTTTTTGACTCAATTTTTTTTAAAGCTCTACTCCCTCTCTTAAAACTCACACAGACACACACACACACACATACACACACACACACACATATATATATATATATATATATATAGCGTTTTTTTCCGAAACCGTCATTGGTGTTGTAAGTGCTCAACTAATGAGGGCTGCATATCAACACGGATACAGGAAAAAAAATAAATAAATGTAATGCATTGCAGGAAATGGTCAATGGTGTTGTAAGTGCTCAACTAATGAGGAGCTGAATATCAACACATCAGTGGTGTTGTAAGTGCTCAACATGCAATGCTTGAAAACTTTTTTCCTGTATCTTTGTTGAGAGATATATATACAGTGCATCCGGAAAGTATTCACACCCCTTCACTTTTCCCACATTTTGTTATGTTACAGCCTTATTCCAAAATGGATTAAATTCCTTTTTTTTCTCATCAATCTACATACAATACCCCATAATGACAAAGTGAAAAAGGTTTGTAGAAATTTTTGCAAATTTATTAAAAATAAAAAACTGAAATATTGCATGTACATAAGTATTCACACCCTTTACTATGACACTCAAAATTGAGCTCAGGTTCATCCTGTTTCCACTGATCATCCTTGAGATGTTTCTACATCTTGATTGGAGTCCACCCGTAGTAAATTCAATTGATTGGACATGATTTGGAAAGGCACACACCTGTCTATATAAGGTCCGTCTTTTGAAAGTGCACGTCAGAGCAGAAACCAAGCCATGAAGTCAAAGGAATTGTCGGTGGACCTCAGGGAGACAGGATTGTATCGAGGCACAAAGCTGGGGAAGGGTACAAAAAAATGTCTACAGCTTTGAAGGTCCCGAAGAGCACAGTCGTCTCAATCATTCGTAAATGGAAGAAGTTTGGATCCACCAGGACTCTTCCTAGAGCTGGCCGCCCAGCCAAACTGAGCAATCGGGGGAGAAGGGCCTTGGTCAGGGAGGTGACCAAGAACCCGATGGTCACTCTGACAGAGCTTCAGCGTTCCTCTGTGGAGATGGGAGAACCTTCCAGAAGGACAACCATCTCTGCAGCACTCCATCAATCAGGCCTTTATGGTAGAGTGGCCAGACGGAAGCCTCTGCTCAGTAAAAGGCACATGACAGCCCGCTTGGAGTTTGCCAGAAAGCACCTGAAGGACTCTCAGACCATGACAAACAAGATTCTCTGGTCTGATGAAACCAAGATTGAACTATTTGGCTTGAATGCCAAACGTCACGTCTGGAGGAAACCAGGCACCTCTCATCACCTTGCTAATACCATCCCTACAGTGAAGCATGGTGGTGGCAGCATCATGCTGTGGGGATGGTTTTCAGTGGCAGGAACTGGGACACTAGTCAGGATCGAGGGAAAGATGAATGGAGCAAAGTACAGAGAGATCCTTGATGAAAACCTGCTCCAGAGCGCTCAGGACCTCAGACTGGGGCGAAGGTTTACCTTTCAACACGACAATGACCCTAAGCACACAGCCAAGACAACGAAGGAGTGGCTTCGGGACAAGTCTGTGAATGTCCTTCAGTGGCCCAGCCAGAGCCCAGACTTGAACCCGATTGAACATCTCTGCAAAGACCTGAAAATAGCTGTGCAGCGATGCTCCCCATCTAACCTTACAGAGCTCGAGAGGATCTGTAGAGAAGAATGGGAGAAATACCCCAAATATAGGTGTGCCAAGCTTGTAGCTTCATACCCAAGAAGACTTGAGGCTGTAATCACTGCCAAGGGTGCCTCAACCAAGTACTGAGTAAAGGGTGTGAATACTTATGTACATGCAATATTTCAGTTTTTTATTTTTAATAAATTTGCAAACATTTCTACAAAACCTTTTTCACTTTATCATTAAGGGGTATTGAATGTAGATTAATGAGAAAAAAAAGGAATGTAATCCATTTTGGAATAAGGCTGTAACATAACAAAATGTGGGGAAAGTGAAGGGCTGTGAATACTTTCCGGATGCAATGTATATACAGTGCTGCTTGAAAGTATGTGAACCCCTTGAGCAGTTTAGATTTTTCTCTTGTTTTACCATGATTTTCTTATTCTATCATCACCAATTTTTATGTATGAAATGTCAGATATAATGTTTATCAGTTGCATGTACTTGTTTAGTGGGACTTGTTTAAGTAGCCCAAAAACTACATGAAACATGGAATTAGTGTATGTGCAAAAGTAAGTGAACCCCCAGCTGCCTTGGTTAATTCAAGCAGGTAACAGACTGGGGTGAAACACATTTGGGTGCTTAATTAATCATTTAAGCAGACCAATGAAATGAGACATCCTTGGGAAAGGGTTTGGCCTGCACTAATTAAAAGAGAGAGGAAACCAACCAAACCACTGTGGTCCCATACAAATCAACAATGCCGAGAGCAAAGGAGATATATGAAGACATGAAGAAGAGGGTAGTGATAGCCCATCAGTCTGGGGAGGGATATAAGACCGTCTCCAAAAGATTCCAACTCCATCCATCCACTGTAAGACAAATAATTTACAAATAGACGGCCTTCAACTTGACAGCAACTCTGCCTAGAAGTGGACACCCATCAAAACTATCACCCAGAAGCACTAGAAAAATAATAAATCAGGTAAAGGCCAACCCACACATCTCCTCTAGAGAGTTGCAGACCTCTCTGGTAGCATCTGGGACAAATGTGCATGCGTCTACAATCAGATGAAAATTGAATAGCCATGACATTCATGAGAGGGTTGCTAGAAGGAAGCCTCTGCTCTCAAAAAAGAACAAAGCTGCCCATTTCAACTTTGCCAGAGAGCACTTGGACAAACCAGAGACCTTCTGGAAGTCCATTCTCTGAACAGACGAGTCCAAAATAGAATTATTTGGTCACAATCAAAACCAACATATTTGGAGAAAAGCCAACACTGCATATGAAGAAAAGAACGTCCTCCCAACAGTGAAGCACGGTGGTGGAAATGTGAAGGTCTGGTGCTGCTTTTCTACTTCTGGACCTGGACGACTCCATATTATCCAAGGAACCATGAATTCTCCGGCATATCAACAAATTCTTGACCAGAATCTCCTGCCATCAGTCAGGGACTTAAAGCTGGGACGAAAATGGATTATGCAACAAGACAATTACCCAAAGCATTCCAGCAAAGCTACAAAGGAATGGCTTCAGAGAAAGAGGATTCGTACTCTGGATAGGCCCAGTCAAAGTCTGGATCTTAATCCAATTGAAATGTTGTGGCGAGACCTGAAGAAGTTGGTACATACCAGATGTCCCTCCAACCTCTCTCAACTGGCTGAGTTCTGCAAGGAGGAGTGAGCAAAAAGCCCCATAAGCAGATGCGAGAGACTGGTTAGTGGTTACAGAAGACGTTTGGTTGAAGTAATGGCTGCAAAAGGAGGAGCCACAAGCTACTAATACAAGGGTTCACATACTTTTGCACATGTTAAATTTTCAGTTTTTGTGAAATAAACCACCTTTGTTGAATTAAATAATGAAAATATATCTCTTTTAGTTTGTGTAATAAGCTTATGTTAATGTTTTTTATAAAAACAGTGACCATGTCTGGAGGGTTCACAAACTTTCAAGCAGCACTGTATGTGTGTGTGTGTGTGTGTGTGTGTGTGTGTGTGTGTATTCACCAATATCACTGGTGGTTTCCGGAAAAAAAAATGTCATATGTAGGGAAAAAAAAACTAATACATGCATAGCAGTACAAGCTTGTTTCTTGCATCACACACTCATCAACTTGCTAATGTGATTAAACAACAAAGAAGAACACAAAGTCAATAAATATTACATTGCCCCGCGTCGCGCCCCTAATTTCGGTGGACAGCAGCCAATGACAGGATAGAAAACATTACAACCAATGGGATAAGGGGCTGGGGCTTGTTTTGAAAAAGCAAGGATTTAAAGGGCCAGGGCACTGTTGAAATAGCATACATTTAAAATATAACAAGGTAACATCAAATGGGGTAATTTATGTATATCTTATAGTAAAGTGGTGTTGGGGCACAGTTGGAAGGGCAGACAGCTGAAATATAATAATACAACATCTAATAACTGTCACGTGTATCATCTAATGGAGGCTGGGGATTGAATAATAAAGACATTGTTTTCCTTGTAATTACAAAACAGATATATTTTTTCTGTGTCTACAGCTGGTGGCCAATTCATTTCTACTGTTCAAGGTGGACATATCAGGCTTGCAAATAATGAAATAGTTCTCTGCCAAGCATAGGTTGCATCTTTAGCTGTTAATTGAATATGTATTGCTTTTTGTGAGGATTTTCCATGCAATAGAGTAATTAATATTCTGTCTACCAGTGAACAAATGTGGCGGCTTAAGGCCATTGCATTTCTTGAATAATCATTCCTGAAGCTAATCATATGGGCGTTAAACCTAATTTTAAATGGGCCCTCTGTTATTCCAATGTAAGTGTCCACTGTGCAGTTGTCTTCTCATCACTGATGCCTGATAGATGACTCCCTGTGTCTGGCATTTTCCTTCAAGAGGGTACAATGCCTTAGCGCGGCAATTGCAGTTGTTGTTGTTTGTCTGTGTTGAGGAGGAGGTCTGTGCCTTGGTCATGATGCTTGTGTTGTGGGATGAAATAACCTGCTGAACATTTGGCATGCAGCTGTAGCTCATTTTGACTGTGTTCCTATTGAATATTTTTCCTAATTGATGGTCTGGGGTAAAGCACTCATCCAAAAGACTGAAAAATAGTTTTCCAATATTAGAGGCCACGGTGTCGCTGTAGGGAGGATTTTTTTTCTTCTTCTTTTTTTTGGCTGTTTGTCACTAGTTGATGATGGGTTGTACTTAATCCTGAAATTATATCCAAATTTTTGTAAGGCTTCTTGGTATGGGGGAGGGGTGCTTCATTAAAGATTGCTTCACTGTATAATAAACATGATAGTCTCTCATTTATGCTCACTGGGATATTTTTCAAGATAGAGGGCAGTGGTTGCTTTCTTTGTGGATGTATTGCAGTGTATTATTGGGCTTCATGTATGGACTGTACCATGTACCATTTTTAAGGTCTAATGAAATGTTGAGGAAGACAGTTTGGTTTTTGTTAGCCTTAATTGAAAATTTTAGCCCATTGTTTGTGAATATACTACCCATTTTCTTTTTTATTCACTCTCTCTTGCCGGTTTGTTGCAGACTGCCGGCCTGACATTGATGTCCAGGGCCTGTAGTTATGACAGCAAGTACAAGCCCACTAGCTCACAAGTCTCTGTCCTGCCAAAGCTGCCCATGGTCATTTCAAATTTGCTGCTACCTTGCTTTTGCCATGGGTTTCCCTTGTGGTATAAAATTGACTCTTTGGTGTGGGTTATTGTGTCTCTCTCTTGGTCAGATATTGTGGCGTATGCTGAGGCAAAATCAATAGCTTTATCTATTAGCTCTTCAGTTATAGAGGGGTAAAACGCTCAAATATCAAGCCATATAAACACATGTCTGCTCTTGTCATGTATGACCCTAAACCATTCTAATACTTGGTCGGTGTTCTTCCACTGATTTAAGGGAACACCCTTCAGAATCTTCCCATTTGTGTTTTCAATCTTTTTGTTTAGCTTACTTATTTCAGGTTTGGTGGGGTATATGAGCCTACATGTTGGTTTGTTATTAAATTTTGGTTTGTGGTCTTTCAGGATAATTAAGGATTGCTTCCAGGCGGTGAAATCAATGCAGTCACCTAATTTCAGATCCGATGCAATTTTTTTGTTTTTTATAAATGATGTCTCTTTCGGCAGGCTTCGCGGCCTTCTTGTAAGATTTGGTGACAATGCTATGTATAAGTTTGTCATAATGATCAGGCCTAGCTTATAAAAGTTAGTAGTTTTTATACACACACATTATATATATATACATACAGTGTATCCGAAAAGTATTCACACCCCTGCACTTTCCCCACATTTTCTTATGGATTAAATTCTTTTTTTTTCTCATCAATCTACACACAATACCCCATAATGACAAAGCTAAAAAGGTTTTTTAGAAATTCGTGCAAATTAATTAAAAATAAAAAATTGAAATATTGCATGTACATAAGTATTCACACCTTTTACTTAGTACTTATTTGAGGCACCCTGGGCAGCGATTACAGCCTCAAGTCTTCTTGGGTATGAAGCTACAAGCTTGGCACACCTATATTTGGGGTATTTCTCCCATTCTTCTCTGCAGATCCTCTCAAGCTCAGTAAGGTTAGATTGGGAGAGTCGCTGCACAGCTATTTTCAGGTCTTTCCAGAGCTGGTCAATGGGGTTCAAGTCTGGGCTCTGGCTGGGCCACTGAAGGACATTCACAGACTTGTCCCGAAGCCACTCCTTCGTTGTCTTGGCTGTGTGCTCAGGGTCGTTGCCGTGTTGAAAGGTAAACCTTCGCCCCAGTCTGAGGTCCTGAGCGCTCTGGAGCAGGTTTTCATCAAGGATCTCTCTGTACTTTGCTCCATTCATCTTTCCCTCGATCCTGACTAGTGTCCCAGTTCCTGCCACTGGAAAACGTCCCCACAGCATGATGCTGCTACCACCATGCTTCACTGTAGGGATGGTATTAGCAAGGTGATGAGAGGTGCCTGGTTTCCTCCAGACGTGACGTTTGGCATTCAGGCCAAAGAGTTCAATCTTGGTTTCATCAGACCAGAGAATCTTGTTTGTCATGGTCTGAGAGTCCTTTAGGTGCTTTCTGGCAAACTCCAAGCAGGCTGTCATGTGCCTTTTACTGAGCAGAGGCTTCCGTCTGGCCACTCTACCATAAAGGCCTGATTGGTGGAGTGCTGCAGAGATGGTTGTCCTTCTGGAAGGTTCTCCCATCTCCACAGAGGAACGCTGGAGCTCCGTCAGAGTGACCATCGGGTTCTTTGTCACCTCCCTGACCAAGGCCCTTCTCCCCTGATTGCTCAGTTTGGTTGGGCGGCCAGATCTAGGAAGAGTCCTGGTGGATCCAAACTTTTTCCATTTATGAATGATTGAGACGACTGTGCTCTTCGGGACCTTCAAAGCTGTTGAAACTTTTTTGTACCCTTCTCCAGATCTGTGCCTCGATACAATCCTGTCTCGGAGGTCCACAGACAATTCCTTTGACTTCATGGCTTGGTTTCTGCTCTGACATGCACTGTCAACAGTGGGACCTTATATAGACAGGTGTGTGCCTTTCCAAATCATGTCCAATCCATTGAATTTACTAGAGGTGGACTCCAATCAAGATGTAGAAACACCTCAAGGATGATCAGTGGAACCAGGATGAACCTGAACTCAATTTTGAGTGTCATAGCAAAGGGTGTGAATACTTATGTACATGCAATATTTCAGTTTTTTATTTGTAATAAATTTGCAAAAATTTCTACAAAACCTTTTAACTTTGTCATTATGGGGTTTTGTGTGGAGATTGATGAGGAAAAAAAAAAGAATTTAATCTATTTTGGAATAAGGCTGTAACATAACAAAATGTGGGGAAAGTGAAGGGGTGTGAATACTTTGCGGATGCACTGTATATATCGTTGTTGGCATCTCTCGTGTCTGAGAATCCATTCCAAGAGATTAAGGTGTGTGCTTGAAATGAAGATAACTTGACAGTCCAAGGTGAGAAAAAAAGATACGGGAACAGTGTATCTTGGGTTGAAGGTGATCAGTGTTCCCTTGATATAGTCCTTGTAGCATTTTTTGGGAGCGCTTCTTTTTCTTTGACCTTCAGTCAGTTCGGAATATAGGATTTGTTTTGGGAGTCTGTCATTTTATATATATAAAATTGTTTTTTACCTGATTTACTGAAACTCCTTTGAAACGGCTGTTTTTTGCCATGTTAAGTTTTAAATTTATTTTCAAGGTTTTACCAACTCCTTTGTTGCCTTTCCTCCCTCCTCCTGACCCACTTCCTCACCACTCCCTTCTTTCATCCTTCAATGTGTCAGAAACCAGCCCCTCATCCTCATCTTGTATAGCTAGTCAACTAGGTTGGTCCATCTAACCCCCAGAGCCACACTGAGGTCTCCACCAGCACTGTCTGTGTTGTAATGAACAAAGAAGCAGCAGTTATTGATGCCTTAAGGGTCACTTCCCTGAATGAGAAAGGGTTTCATGTTTGATTGTGTTGGTTCACAGAGAATCAGGAGGGACTTCAACAAATAACACATGTTATAGATCTACTCAGAGGTTCATGTGTGTTTGCCTGTTGGAGCACAACAGCACCTGCTATCAAAATAACAGAGGCTTGGTGTGTTTTTTGTGCTGTGGCCTACAAAAATGTTCTGTCAGAGCTTTTGGATAACAGAGTTTCATTTAAGCCTATTTCAACTTCATGTCTAACTATTTAGAAAAGTTTCAACAATCTCAAACAGTTGAATTGAACTGAAATATACAAAACCCATAAGGCAAATAAAACCTATGCATAACATCTATTTTATGGCTGCGTCACTGGGAAAGGTGAAAATACAAACCATTGATCTGCATATTTGGAGTGATTGCAACAGGATGGTGACCGATGAAAAAACAGACAGCAGGTAAACCATCTCTAAGTCCAGAGAGATGAGGGGAAATCCTGACCGAAAGGAAATTGGAAATGTAATGTTAGCATGGCAGCAGGCAACTTTGGCTTTTCGTTGGCTCTTTCTATTCACATTTTAATTTCCTTTGATATTTTGGCCAAGTTATGCAAAGACAAAGTGCATAACTTAAATAAGAAAGTTTTCAGGAATCAGCCACACTTTATTTGTCATTTCACCTCATGTACTTGTGCACATGCAGTGAAATGAAATGCCGTTTCCTCCAGCCCACAGCAGTGCAACATTCAGTGAGCCGACAGCAAAACTGGAGGTCCACGCAGTAGTTCGATGCAACATAACATTATTTACTTCACAACGCACACTCCCGTAAAGCTGTCAACTGTTGTAAAAACCCAACACGGTACTCACATACACAACTTCCCCCTCCCTCCTATATAAATATCTAACACATAGATATGAACAGTGCTCAGTTACCATAATTCAACCAGAGTCTAACAAATTAAACACATTTAAGAACTACAAGAACAAACATATAACATATATATCCAAACTAAACCAAAATAAATAAATAAAAAAAGCACTGTCCAAGGGAACAAACATCAGAACTGTCAGTCTGCATGGGCTAGCATTTAGCCTAGCCTGCCCCGATCATGTGTCCTGTCAGGCTGTCCTCCATGTTTCATCCTCGGACGCAGCTCCAGGCAGGGGCCGTGGTCCCTGTGGCAACCAGATGAAGCAGACTAAGTCCTATCAGCTGATCCAGCAGCAGCTCTCCCAGCCAGACACCCCTGACACACCACCTAGCACTCCACATGATGATATCAAAAATACCAGTGAATGCCAGGTGAGGCCGCCGCCAGACCATCCTCTGTGTTATCGTAGCTGCTGGGCTGCATGGGCTAGTAGTTAGCTTCGCCTGTCCCGCTTCCATGTCCTGTCAGACCGCTCTCGGTGTTACCTCCTCGGGTGCGGCTCTGGGCAAGGCCGCGGTCCCTGGGCCCACATCATAGCAGACCAAGCTCTCGCAGCCGATCCAGCGCCAGCTCTCCAAGCCAACAATCAAAGACAAAAGTTTAGAGGCAGACAGGGACAAAGACACTGCTTCGACAGTACTGTGTGAGGCCGCAACAAATGTGAATTGACGCCAACATCTTCCCACACCAGTATGCTATTTTGGCGGGACAATTCTGTGGGATGCCACCACAGGCAGAATTGGAGGTTCCGGGAGGGAAAGGGAGGGATGTAAACAGTCTGACTGTGGATATGTGCAAATGTGGGTGTGACCATTAACTACAGTAACCAGTAACTAGAGAAGGTCTAGATAATGCTCATGTCCATATTTGCATATGAAACTGGTAGAAGGTCAGTAGGAGCAAGACGGAATACGTATGCATGAATGAGAGGGAGGACAGTGGAATGGTAAGGATGCAAGGAGTAAAGGTGACGAAGGCGTATGAGTTTAAATACTTGGGGTCAACTGTTCAAAGTAACGGTGAGCCAGGAAGAGAGGTGAAGAAGAGAGTGCAGGCAGGGTGGAGTGGGTGAAGAAGTGTGTTAGGAGTGATTTGTGACAGGAGGGTACCAGCAAGTGTTAAAGGGAAGGTTTACAAGATGGTTGTGAGACCAGCTATGTTATATGGTTTGGAGACAGGGGCACTGATGAAAAGACAGGAGGTGGAGCTAGAGGTGGCAGAGTTGAAGATGCTAAGATTTTCATTGGGAGTGATGAAGGTGGACAGGATTAGGAAAGAGTATATTAGAGGGACAGCTCAGGTTGGACGGTTTGGAGACTAAGCAATAGAGGCAAGATGAGATGGCTTGGATATGTGTGGAGGAGAGATGCTGGATATATTGGGAGAAGGGTGCTGAATATGGAGCTGCCAGGGAAGAGGAAAAGAGGAAGGCCAAAGAGGAGGTCTATGGATGTGGTGAGAGAGGTATGCATGTGGCTGGTGTGACAGAGGAAGATGCAGAAGACAGAAAGAAATGGAAATGGACGATCCACTGTGGCGACCCCTAACGGGAGCAGCCAAAAGTAGTAGTAGTAGTAGTTTCTTTTTAACTGCTGTCTTATCTGCTGTGTGTGTAGCTACATGTCTGATTGTATCCTCCTCACCAAGCCTTCAGAGGTATACAGAGGTCTGGTGAACAGTTGCTGAACACATCTTGAGTTTCTATGGTAGAATTTGCCTTCAGACTGATCTCTCTATACTTTTTTTATAAAAATAGAGTAACAAATCAATTTGGAGCCCATCTCTGACCATGATTTTCACAACATTAAGCTGTTATTCATGTTCCGTACGGAGGGATTTAATACGACGAAACCGATGTTACACTCAAATTTTAGTAATTGGAGAGAGATAATTGGAATTATCAAAGGTAAACAGTCTATTAACAACAAATCAAAAATGAATTTGCCTTTTGTTTTGGAGCAGAGGCAAAATGTGAAATTCCAAACATCCAATCGGGCATAGGCTGGAATATGTGGTTGCTTCATACAGAAAAATAATTCACCTTCAGAGTAAGTTTATATTGATAATGGGACATTGAAGAATTAAAAAGAAAAATCTGTGTTTCTCTCCCCGCCTGTCTCTCATAATAGATTGGTATGTCATGGACTTGAAAAAGGAGATTTCATTCTGTTGATTTTTTTTTTTTAATAAACACTGGAGGAAACAGACAGATAAACTGACATTGAAACTCTTATTGGCCTTGAGGCAAAGCTCCGCTGCCTGAAATTGCAATTCTCCATACACATAAATGAAAATGCTGTGAATTGATTCCTCCGCTGCCGCTGTACTGTACATTAATCCTCCAGTGTCCATGAAAAGTAAACCGTTCTGTCAGGAAGGTGGGCTTGGCAGGTATTTGTAACTGAACATGGCACAGCCAATATACTGACTGTTAAAGGATTCTTCAGAGATTTGCTGATTGAATGAATTGGAGAGTTAAGTGGTGAAGAATGAAGGGAGGGCCTCCAAACAGAGACAAGATGCTGACGGAGCAAAACCGCCCCACTTTCATTTACTGAGGCCTAAAACAATGGCATCTGTCTTCAGAATATCTTAATGATCCCGGCTGAACATTTTTCTCAGTAATCCTCAACACGTATTCATGGCCACACAGAGGATCATGAATGCAGGGTCAGCTGCAGCACATTTCTTAACGTCAGCAATATTTATGTGTATGTATTTTCTGCTGTTTGTTGTTGTTTTTTTTTAAAAAAAATTCTGATATCTGGCAGTTTGATGAGACATTTTGATAATGTGGTGTCAGGTTAGATAATGGCTCCAGTCTTGGAAATATGAATGCACAGAACACGGCTCTCCCTTGCTATTAAAGTTAAAAGTTGTCAGTTATTGACTGTGAACACAGAGGAAATGACAGATATCTCAAGGTGACGAGTTAGAAGACCATCTCTTCTAACTGCATTTAGCGTCGGAAATTGGAGAGGGATTGGAGAGAACAGGTTGCTATGGTGCAGAGGGCCAATTGTCTCCGACCAGAGACTGCAGGTGGAGGAGAAGGCAGTCAGACTGCTCCCAAAGAGTCCTGCCCAGAAGAAAAAAGGAAGTTCTTCATTTTTTACCTGATATGTTCAGTTCACTATTCTCCCTCTAAAGTTTTTAATTTCTTCCCCCCTCTAAATTTGTCAGACAAAGACATCAAGCTTTTAAGACAAGGTGGAATTGGTTTGGTTTAATGTCCATCCACCCATCCATCCATTGTGCAAACCGCTTATCCTGCTATCAGGGTCGCAGAGATGCTGGAGCCTATTCCAGCAGTCAAACACCCTGGATAGGCCACCAGACCATCACAGGGCCGACATGTACCACTGCCTTTATCTATGTGATACAGGGCCCTTTAAAATCACCAAGTACATCACAACAAAGAACATTAAAGACAGTAGGCCTATTGCCGGGCTGACTGGTACTGACCTATGGTCTGCAGCGGATCGTCAGTTTACACACACACACACACACACACACACACACACACACACACACACACACACACACACACACACACACACACAGACATAACTTGGCGTTCACACAAATATACAAACAACTACACACACACACATTTATTAAGGCAGAGCCTACATACACAGCACCTTATATACACCGCACACTATTTATTATTGTTACTGCTTTTTTGTTCTGTTTTTTCTTATTTTATTGCTATTGTTGCTGCAGTGATGAGTCGAAACACAAGAATTTTACTATCTTGTAGTTGTATAATGAGACATGACAAATAAGGGATCTTGAATCTTGAACACAGGAAAGACATTAATATCATTCAGTTAACCAACAAAATTTCAAAGGTTTTTGATGTGGTTTTCACTGGACTTCATGTGGCATTATGCATAGTAGAATAGAATACTCTTTATTAGTCATTTTGTACATACATACAAATGAAATTTATTCTGCATTTACCCCATCCCAGCTGTGTAGCTAGGAGCAGTGGGCAGCCACCACGCAGCACCCGGGGAAAGGTAAAGCAACATAACTGAGGCTACACATCTAATGGTGTATCTTGTAATATGTTTAACACATGATTCCTAAAGGCAGACATGGGAGAAGCCAAATGAGGTTCAAAGCAATCTTAAAGAAATGTTAAAATTCTACCAACGATTGCTTTCCCAAAAGCATAAACTAGCTTTCCAACCAAAACAGCAAAAAGCGTAGCTGAAGCCTGTCCAAAGTTGTCAGTACACCATAAATCTTGAATCTTTTCCTGTGGAGAAAAATTTAGCCTTTACCCTCTTTGGCATTTTACCAAGGTAAAGCACATACTGATCAACACAAGCACTAAACAGCAGTCATACAATGGATGACTTGATTTGCAAGACTTGATTTATTTTACAGGCACATCATTCACTAAACTTGATTGCTAACACATGATTTTTCCTCATCTTTTGTTGAACTCATACATTTCCATTGTACGGTGTGTGAAGTCAGTAGCTCTTCCCAACATTGTCTTTGTCTACGTGGTAGGGTGCAGAGCCACCCCCTTCTCTCAGTGGCCTGTTTAGGGAGTGGTTGGATTGATCCCCAAACCCTCCCCAACAACCATGCAAGATAAAGCAGGCAGCTGCAAACCATTTTAGAACAGCGCACACTGGGGCAGTTTGCAGCTGAGTGTGAAATGGCTGGGATGAGAGTCAGCACCTCCAAGTCTGAGGCCATGGTTCTCTACCGGAAAATGATGGATTGTTCCCTCCGGGTTGGGGATAAGTTGTTGTCTCAAGTGAAAGAGTTCAAGTTTCTCGGGGTCTTGTTCATGAGTGAGGGTAGGATAAAGCGGGAGATTGACTGACAGATTGGTGCAGCATCAACAGTAATGTGGACGTTGTACCGGACCATTGTGGTGAAGAAGGAGCTGAGCCAGAAGGCAACGCTCTCAGTTTACCAGACAATCTTCGTTCCAACCCTTACCTATGGTCATCAGCTTTTGGTAGTGACTGAAAGGGTGAGATCGCAGATACAAGCGGCTGAAACAAGCGGCTGGACATTCTCCTTCAGAATTGTCTGATAGAGAACATAATTCATGGTTTCTTCAATGGTGCCAAGTCTTCTAGGCCCTGAGGCAGCTAAGCATTCCCACACCATCACACTACCACAACCATGTTTAACCAACTGTTGATTTAAAGTTCTTATTGTGATAAGCTGTTTGCTTTATGCCAGGCATAATGGGACCCATTTCTTCCAAAAAGTTCCACTTTGACTCATCTGTCCACAGAACATTATTCCAAAAGGCATCAATGTGCTTTTTTTGCAAATGTGAGGTGAACACTACATTTATCTTAGTTAGCAGTGGTTTGCACTTTGCAGCTCTCCCATGAATTCTATTTTTGCCCAGTCTCTTTCTTATTGTCAAATCATGAAAAGTGACCTTAGCCAAGGCTTGAGAGGCCTGCAGTACTTTAGATGTTGTCCTTTTTTCTTTTTTTGGTAACTTCCTGGATGAATCATCACTGCGCTGTTGGAGGAAAATTGGTAGGCCAACCACTCCTGGAAAGAGTCACCACTGCTCCAAGTTTGTTCCCCCCCATTTGGAGACAATGGGTCTCACTGTGTTTCACTGGAGTCCCAGACCCTTAGAAATGGCTTTGTAACTCTTTCCAGATTGATATAGCTCAACATTTTTTTTCCTCTTCTCTCCCGGAATTATTTTGATCGCACCATAGTGTTTTTAAATTTATTTCTGATTTTTCCCCGTTTCTCCCAATTTAGTGGCCAATCGATCCCTATTTTAATTCAAACACCCACCCTCGCACTGTATGCGTTCGCCAACTGCATCTGTCCGGCCGGCAGTCTCGAAGGAGACCGCCTCGCCACTTTCGTGACAAGGCGACTCCAAGCCGAACCACTGTTTTTCCGACACACACAGAGACGCATTCACGTGACGAACACAAGCCGACTCCGCCCCCCTCCCGAAGACAGCGTTGCCAATGATCGCTGCTTCGTCGAGTCCGGCCATAGTCGGATCTGACGAGACCGGGGCGCGAACCCCAGTCCCCAGTGGGCAACTGCGTCGACACAGAGCCGATGCTTAGACCGCTACACCACCGCGGACCTGATCGCACCATAGTGTTCTGCTTATTGAGACCTTGTAGCCTACTTCACATTGATTGTAAGATGGTATACAAGTCATGTTTAGATTCAAGAGGGCTGGCAGTAATTACGCCTGGGTGCGTCTTGTTCTAATTGAATCCACTGATCAATGAAATTTTGTTAATTGGCTGATTGAGTAACAAAGTGAGCAATTACTTTTTCCACACAGGGTCAATTGGTGTTTGCTAACTTGTTTCCTTAAATAATTAAATTATTTGAAAACTGAATTTTGTTTTTACTCGGGTTCCGTGCATCTTATATTGCATGTTGTATGAACACATGAAAGTGTGACAAATAGGTAAAGCTAGAGGAAATCATGAAGGGGGCAAATACTTTTTCATGGCACTATATATATTTTATATTGACAGGGTACATAGCATCTTTCAGTGTTAGTGAATGTATCAGTGTGTGAGACTGGGGAGCACCACCTGTTGACTACTTACAGCTGAGAGTCTGAGAGGGTTGATGGATGACTGCTCACCATCGCCTACTATGAAATCAGACCTTTAAACAGCTGGTAGAGGACAGGAGTCAGTTCACACTGATTAGAGTTCGAAAGGATGGGGAAGAAAGTAGACACATGGGGAAATGGGGGAGGGGGGGTGAAAGAATGGCGTGAAAGAGAAATGGAGTTAGAGTTGACAGACAGCTCAGGGGAAAGCACTGATTGGGGAAGAACTGATTGGTGATATACAGCTTTTCTGGACAAGAATATCGTGATAAAAAAAAAAACGAAAGCACTTTTCTCATCTTGTTACATTCTTCGTTTTTTTTTATCCACCTCTCCTTGCACCAGCTATCTATGTATCTATGCCCTCTTCCCCCTGTTAATCTTGGAAATGTGTTTGAGACCTCCGTAAAGGTGAAGCTCTCTGGTCAATACAAAGTCTATCAAAGTGTTGTTCTGTTTGATCAGAGAAGCTCTATCGCAGTACTTCAACAGCTCCAATAGACAATTGTAGACATCTCTCTCTCTCTCTCTCTCTCTCTCTCTCTCTCTCTCTCTCTCCCTCCCTCCCTCGCTCTCCTTTCTTTCTTTTTCCCATTGCCACAGGCTCTTTAAATAAGGCTTGATAAGAAAAGGAAGTTATTTATATGGTAATTCTTCAAAGCAACACATCACACATTACCTACTTCCTGCAGTAAAATGGTAATAAGATGGTCTCTGTTTATCTGCATGTGCGTATCTATTTGTGTAGTGTGTGTGTGTGTGTGTGTGTGTGTGTGTGTGTGTGTGTGTGTGTGTGTGTGTGTGTGTGTGTGTGGCCGTGTGCACACTAAATCAGCTGGAGCCATAAGAAGAATACGAGGTGTATGCTAACTGCTGGTGTCACTTGTGTCTCCTCTCATGATACATTAGCATTTTCAAACTTTGGATGAGAGCCAGGATGCTGAATACTCTTTCTCTCGAGCATTACTAAAATAAGGATTACCTCAAACAATCATAGAAGAAATGGTTATTATTGTTTTGTTTTTTTGTTTTTTTGTTAAATGGAACAATGACAAAATGTCAAAATAACCCAACAGCTTGTTTGCTGGATTTTGCAAATGAAGCCCAGTTGTTGGAATGAGCTGTTTTACCATTCAGTTCAAGCCAACAATGTTTAATCCAATGACTGGGCTTAAACTGTTCCAGAAGTGACTGTGTGGAACTGCTACTGTTAATGAGAAATATTTTGGAACAATATCTTGGATAAGATAATATTATGGTCTCTTATAGCCACAGGCAGTAGTAGTGTGATAACACTGTCGGGTACTTTTTCTAATATTTTGCCATTTCACTGATTTCATGGATGTGTTGGAGATTTTTACAAGTAGTTAATGAAAATACTTATATTCATGTTTAATGAACGATACATACCCCAACCTGGGACAAATGTGGAGAGGATTACAGACAATCACAAGCTACAAGAGAAAACCCAGCTGTACCCCACAGCTGCCCCCAGATGAACTCAATGCCTTCTATACTATTTGAAACTGCGGACATTGAGCCTACTGTGGCGATACCTGAAGCACCGGAGGGCACTGTATTATCACTGACTGTAGCCGAGGTGAGGAAAAGCTTCAAGAAGGTCAACTCCCATGAAGCACCTTGCCCCCATGGCATTCCAGGGCAGGTTCTCAAAGTGTATGCTGATGAGCTGGCTGGCATGTTCACAGACATTAGACATTTCTATGGCCCAGTCTGTAGTTCCCACATGCTTCAAGAATGCCACCATTATCCCAGTTCAGAAGAAAGCCAAGGTACCCAAGGTAACCTGCCTCAACAAGTACTGCCCCGTAGCACTCACAATAGTAATCTTGAAGTGTTTTGAGCAGAGATGGTCAAGACCCACATCACCTCATCACTACCTGACACACTGGACCCACTGCAGTTTCCCAACAACTGATCCACCATTGATGCCATCGCCACCATGCTTGATACTGCCCTTTCTTATCTGGACAAGAGGAACATTTATGAGAGAATGCTGTTCATTGACTACAGCTAAGCGTTCAACACCATTGTGCCCTCAAAGATTTTCACCAAGCTCAAAGACCTGGGACTCAACACTTCCCGCTGCAACTGGAACCTGGACTTTCTGACAGGCAGACCCCAGGTGGTGAGGATAGACTGCATCACATCCTCCTCACCGCTCCTGAACACTGGTGCCCCTAAGCCCACTTTTGTTGTCCCTGTTTACCCACAATTGTGTTGTTCACCACCATTCCAGTGCCCTCGTCAAGTTTGCTGATGACACCACTGTCCTCACCCTCTTTACAGACAGCGATGAGACGGCCTACAGACAAGTGGTGAAAGCCCTGGCGAGGTACTGCCAGGACAACAACCTCACCCTCAGCATCAGTAAAACAAAAGAGATTATCATGACCTTCAGGAGGGTGTGCACGCTCCCATCCACATCAACGGATCACCAGAGGAAAGGGTCAGCATCTTCAAGTTCCTCGGTGTCCACATCACTGATGACTTGTCTTGGTCCCTTCATATGCACACTGTGTTTGTGTTCAAGACAGCATGCTAGTGACTATTCTTCCTCTGGAAGCTGAGGAAATTTGGCATGGCCCAACAGACACTTATTAACTTTTACCAGTGCACCACTGAGGGCAACCTGACTAGCTGCATCACTGCCTGGTACAGCAATTATTCTGCCCTTCATCGCAAAGCTCTGCAGAGGGTAGTGAAAACAGTAGAAGACATCACAGGCAGTGATATGTCCACCATGACATTTATTCTGTTTTACCCAATTTCCCCTCAGAGGTGAATAAAGTATTCTTATTCTGATTCTGATTCGCAGAGGTGCGTGAAGAGGGCCCAAAAAATAATTAGGTACCCCAGCTACAAACTACTCTCTCTACTTCCATCTGGCAATAGATACTGGAGCGTCAACTCTTGGACCAACAAACTTTGAGACAGCTTCTACCTCCAAGCTGTAAGACTCTTAAACTGTTGGCTCAATTACAGACTGCCCCTTCTCTATTGAAATTGCAAACCTAAGCTGTTCATTATGGCTACTGTTACTGCCGTCTGCTATTTACACAAGTTCACCATTTACAGTACCATTGTATATGTCACCTTCACTATTGTAGAGACATTATCTAGCACACTGTCCAACAAAGTACATTCAAAGTCTGCACTGACTGTTTTTGCACATGTATCCAGTGTTTGCACTTCGATTTCTCTAAGTACTTTTATTTTCCACTTGCAAAACAGACCAGCAAAACAGCCAGCAAAACAAACATTTAATTAAAACTCAGTGCGAACTTACTTTTTCCTATATGACGAATGAACTTGAAACTAATGTGTATATGGATATATGTAATAATCTGCTGATCTTCTACATCAAATGCAATTAGAGTTAAGTCACTGATAGAGAAAATGCAGGTATTTTTATGCCATTATGAGATTAGATTAATTTACCACAGGATCAAGATTGTAACCAGAGGAGTGCAGTCAGTAGAGTGCAGATCTGTGCCAGGCGTATCTCCCCTTCTCCAGTGCTCGGACCTGGTGACAAACCACCCTTTTTTTTGCCAACCGGGGAAGGGAAAACATGAAGGCACTGCCTGCATAGCTCCTCTTCTCTGGTGCTCAGACGTAGGCAAAAACCAGCTGAGGAGTTAGCACTCAATAGCGGTATAAAACAGGTTTTTCAAAGGTATGAATCACCACAACCATGAGAGGTCCTTGATCATACTGTCAAAACTGTGCACACAATTTTTAAGCTGATAGGCCCAGCAGTATGTGAGATTAGCAACAGACACACACACACACACACACACACACAGAAAAAAGTGTTTTTCCTACCATTATGAACGCAGCGCCAAGTTGATTGAACAGGAAATATGGAAACATAGGTCAAGTAGCCAGAGAGTGAATGAAGAGAAGGCATGACAATAGCGAGAACAAGCATTTTTCGAAGGTTTTCAATCACCACAACCAAGAGAGGCTCTTTTTTGGGGGGGGGGATTTCCCCCCTCTTTCTCCCCAATTGTATCCGGCCAATTACCCCACTCTTCCCAGCCATCCCAGTCACTGCTCCACCCCCTTCTGCCGATCCAGGGTGGGCTGCGGACTACCACATGCCTCCTCCGATTACATGTGGAGTCACCAGCCGCTTCTTTTCGCCTGACAGTGAGGAGTTTTGCCAGGGGGCCGCAGCACGTGGGAGGATCACACTATTCCCTCCAGTTTCCCCTCCCCCCTGAATAGGCGCCCTGACCAACTAGAGGAGGCGCTAGTGCAGCGACCAGGACACATACCCACATCTGGCTTCCCACCCGCAGACATGGCCAATTGTGTCTGTAGGGACGCCCGACCAAGCCAAAGATAACACGGGGATTCGAACCGGTGATCCACGTGTTAGTAGGAAACAGAATAGACCACTATGCTATGCTGATGACGCCAAGAGAGGTTCTTAATCATACAGTCATAACTGTGCACCAACATTTTTTTAAGAAAAATAGCCTTATAGGTCCAATTGTTTGCGAGATTAGCCGCTGACAGACACACACAGACACCCACAAATCCGCACACACACACACACACACACACACACACACACACACACACACACACACACACACGCACACCAAATGCAACGCAATATCCCCACTAGGCTTAGTTTCTGTAATGCAATTAATAAAGACAATTAATAAACAAGTGGACCACACAATGTCTGCTCAATTACTTTGCAGTTGTAACTTCAAGAATCCCTAAGGTGTGTATAATGATATTTCATTTTTGGCTGGACCAGACCAGTGGGCCAGCTCTGTAAACCCGAATGTCGCTAACTTACTGAATGACCGACTGACTGACTGACTGAGGGATCATGTTCTGAGTGCCTGACTGAGTGATCATGTTTGACACAATTGGGCCTCTGGATCAGGTGAACGACAACATTGTTTGTGTTATTTGTTTGTTTGCATGTTACTGTGTTTTGTGTTCACAAGCTTCTCCAAACAAATTGCCCCTAGCGGGATTAATAAAGTTGTTTGTATTGTATTGCATTGTATTGTAACATCAGTGAAGTTACATGGTTGGTCGGGTTGTTGCCAAGAGGCATGAGGGAGCGTTCTCCCTCATAGTTAAAGCATCTCAAATAACCATCACTGTTACAAAAAAGTCACTAGCGAATTCACAAAAAGATTGTGTGGCTTTTGTGCCCACTAAATCAGCACAAACAAGACAATAAGAAACTGTGTAATCCTTAAAGTACCCAGAAAGGGTGTAATGCACCCCTAACTGCAGTGCCAAGCAAATAGAGTCTCAGTGCTCCGGTGCTTTTTCCACATATTTAAATTAGGTAATATGCATACATTTGGCACAGAATTGGCCCCTTTCAATGCAAATTAGCCTCATTGCAAAACACCAGCAATAATAGCCACACTCAGATTGAAAATTATTCGCGTCTTCAGAGAGTTGGTGGTAGCTGACGCCCAGACTTTCCAGTGATCATGGAAGCAGTGATTGTAGCCAGATGAAGGCATCGTCATGCCAAGTGTTCTCGTGAGCAGATATTTCGAAGGAGAATATCTGCTCAGTTTGCACTCAGCTGCAAAACTTTATGGGCATGTTTGTGCTGTAACATCATTTGTGCAATATCTTTTGTGAATTGGACCTTGAGATGGGGCAGATAGTGGTTGCAAGCGATGCACATTTCATGGTGCTATCAGTGGTCGCAATCCGTTCTTTGTGAATTTGCCTGTCAATACAGAGTGAGTCTTGGGGAAAAAAATTAGACATATCTGCAGATAGAAACAGATGAAAGAGCAGGAGGAGTTAACAGATAATTAGATTATGTAAACTTACAATTAAATTAAGTTCTTTTTCAAACCAAACATCCCAAGAGTGATGAGTGGACAAGTGATGAGGGATGAGGGAGTGATGAGTGGACAAGTGATGAATGGATGAGTGATGAGGAAACAGGTATTGTTCTTGCAACTGCATTTATAAACTTTTTTCTACTCAAACGTAGCTTAACCATGTCATGTGATATGCTACTTCAGTACGCTTTAACAACAAATATTACTGACTATCCCTGTAACAAATTGGCCACAATTTCGAACACTGGCTGTACATGGTCCAGCAATATACTAGGTTTTGACCTAGTCTTATTTCTTTGTTGCATATATAATTTACATTTCACTTCCCACTTCATTTGTCCCAGACCAAGTTTAATTCCTTGCAGCTAACTTGCTGATTTGTAGTTTAGGTTAGAAGTTAGTTACGGGGGTTCGTGCCTACTGGGAGACTTCAATCTTGAACTATGGACATGGGGGGGGGGGGCACCACCGTGAAGCATGAAAAACACTCAAAGCTGACAGAATATAGACAGGCTGGTTTGTTACTTTCTTGCAGAGATGTGATACTGTGGGTCAAATGAGCGAGGCTTGGCTTAGTGTTTTGTTTTGTTTTTTTTTTAAGTGGGGGGGGGTTCAGATCAGATTATACTGGTTGTTTTACATTTTACTTTTGCTTAGCCTTTCATCGTAACCTATCCCGTATTATGTTGCCCAGCCTTAGATCGGTCAGCAGAGATGATGAAGAAGGGGAGAGGAATAGAAATAAATAATTCTTCTCTTGAGACCCTCTGACTTCATCTGTAATATATTTCCTATTAGACACACCAGGACTTTTCCACTCCCGCTTCCCATCCATCCTTCTTTCATTAGAGGATAGTTCCCCTGCTCCACTCAGCTCTGTTGGCATTGTTACAGTGAGGAAAATATTAATAACAGAGGAGACGGAGACTTCTGGCTCTTTTCTAATGAGCCCCAGTGTGAGCAGGGAGCTCTGTAACCTTCTGTGTTGTGCAGAGCATGCTGTCAATACAAACAGTCACCGCTGAAACTTTTCCAGCCAATCAAAGACACAGCAACAGTTGGCAGATGTGACCTGAAGCCCCCCTTCCTTCTATCCTCTTTACAACTGCAGGAGAAGCAAAATGTCTACGAATAACAGTGTTAGAGGTGTATTGGGGACACACACACACACACACACACACACACACACACACACACACACACACAAACACACACAAACATACCCACAATGAGTTCAGACCTTAAATAGGTTCATCCAATGTAAGTGTGCAGCTCGTGCCACTAAAGGTCTCAGGCAGTTTTTCAAATAAAAACGACGCCATGTTCCCAGGATAGTAACAATAGGACACCGTGACTTCCCGAGCGAGAAACAGACAATAAGCTAAATTATACCCACTGACGTTCCTGCACAAAAAAAGGAGACCAGCACGTAAACTGTTGCACATCACAATTATCGTTCATGAGTTTTCTTTTTTTTTGTTTTTCTTTTCGATAGCGCATCAGATGGGGGCAACAATGCACGACATCCTCAAGTCATTGTTATTCTAGAGAAATGAGACCACAAAATGCACCATAAAAAAGACTTCAGCTAAGACTTCCTCCAGCCCCTTGTGTGGCCTTGTCTAAGCTTGGCTTACTCTCCCTGCAGAGGAAACATAATACCTCAAATGCTTATATATGTGATGCTAGCAGTGTATGGCATGATGCTTTACAGCACTAAACAATGTCATTGACTCAGGGGGAAAAGTCCACTAAGATGTCTGATAACCTATACGTAAAGGTGTGTGTGTGTGTGTGTGTGTGTGTGAGAGAGAGAGAGAGAGAGAGAGAGAGAGTGTAGCTGAATTGAACTGCTGGATCACTGAAATGTAAATGTTGGTGTCAGCCACAGAGGAATAAGTAAAAACCACAGTTAGAAAGGAAGTTATCTAAATCTTGATTTTATTTTTATTTATGTATTTTCCTTTTAACCTGATGGATGGAAAGAGATGCACATCTAAATGGGGCAGATGTGACAAATAGAGGCAAATGCAGGCTGAATATCAACTAAGACAGCTTTAGTGAGCTTTCCTCTATCTAGAAGTTGGAGCTTTTGATAGCTGTCAAACAAATTCTGGTTATAACCCATAACTCTTTCGAAGGTTTCTGCCCATGGTGTTTAATCCCCCACCCCAAGAAAATGCATTACCAAATTTTGTCATCAGAGTTGGTGAGAAAGATTTTGGTTTTCCTTCTGTTATTCTCCTCATCTTGTTTTAATCAGCGTAAGCCTGGTTGACATTATGTCAGAAAATGTTATGCAGCTTAGCTTGTCCGTTTTATTGGGCACACCTGTTGTGCGATATTTAGCTCTCATTTAATTTCAAAATAGCATTTGTCAGCAGTCAGACATTATCTCTGTGAGGATGCCCTTCAGCTGTTGTCTGCAGAAGGGAAATCCATGCTTACTTATTTTGGATATTAGACTCTGACCTGTGCTGTGGCCCTGGTCTGCAAGCCACACAAAAGTCATTAACTTCCTTGCCCTTCCATTTGATTCACTATGGCCATTGATTTCCACGGGAAATCAGTCAAGTAGAACATCCCCTAATCAGATGTGTCAGCTCCCTAATGGGGAGAGTGAGGTCCAAAGAAAATCACTGTGAGAGGGAGGAGGGGAGGGAGATATATACTGATGAAGAGGTGGAGCGAGTGCATAACAATAATGGACGGATAGCAGGTTTAGAGGAGATGACATCAGTAAATGTGAAATATAAAAGCTCTAACGCACTGACACACTCACTAACACTGAAAGACGCTATGCGCCCTGTTTTCCATGGTTCAATTACAGCACCCAGCAGCCCAAGGCCGAGTGTCATTGTTTTTAGAAATGATCTTTGGGATATTGCAACATGGAGAGGCATTAGCTGAACTGTGCAGTGGTTCAGATGTCCTGGTTATGATCCTTTCTGTGTACCTTGTTATTCTTCAGGGTGTATCTGTTTCCTTTCACAGTACTAAGACATAAATGTCAAGCTATTGATGCCTCCAAATAGGGTATGAATTGAGAGTTGTGGTTTATGTGCCATAGTCTGGACTGGCGTCTTGTCAAGAGTGGCACTATGGAAAGTATGCTCTTGGCTCTCCTTGCCCCTTTTGCCTCAGTAGTCACTTGGGCCTGGTGTAAGCAGATCCACAGTTCATATTTACCCAAACTACTCCCGGAGCCCCAAATTGCTAAATTTCAGCTGTTTCAATATTTCATGTTCTGTAGGAGCTTGGCTTTGTACAGTTCAAAGTAACAACACTTTGATTTACTTTCAATTTCTCAACTCTCATCTTTTTACCACATTCCTCCAGATCATCATTCTCACCCTTTGCATGACAGAAAAGGTATGTTTCTTTTGTGGTTTCTATCCTTCTACGTGGGTGGTACTGCATTTGCATTTTCTTCCCTTCCCTTAGCCTGATAACAGCTGTTTCACTGCAGTGAGCAGCAGAGAGCCAGCCAGCTGACATCACACAGTTGCACAGTACTAGAGGTTGAGACTTGTTCACAGCCACACTTGCGCAAGAACACACACACACACACACACACACACACACACACACACACACACACACACACACACACACACACACACACACACACACACACACACACACAAACAATATGCATGCCCGTGAAATAGGGAAGGTTCCAGGGGTTGGACTGGAACAATGTTCATGGCCTCGGTGATAAGGGACTGTGTTGAGGGGCTTTGCTACCAGATCATGAGTGGATACAGCAGTGACTGTGACCCAGAAAGAGGCTCAGAGACACAGCAGGTAGGAGAGGGGCAGAACCACACCAACTGCCAATATTAAACAACAGCTACCACTACTACTACGACACACACACACACACATACACACACACAAACATGTTACCCACATGATGCTGCTTGCCAGGGATGATCAGTTTTGGGAAGGTTACTTTTGAAATGTAGGCTATAGGCCACAGATTTCTATTTACCCCATTAAAAAAATGTAATAAGTGGGCGTCCGGGTAGTGTAGCGGTCTATTTCGTTGCCTACCAACATGGGGATCACCGGTTCGAATCCTCATCTTACCCCCAGCTTGGTTGGTCATCCCTACAGACACAATTGGCCACGTCTGCGGGTGGGAAGTCAGATGTGGGTATGTGTCCTGGACTCTGTACTAGCACCTCCTGTGGTCGGTTGGGGTTCCTGTTCATGGGGGAGGGAAACTGGGAGGAATAGCGTGATCCTCCCACGTCCTACATCCCCCTGGTGAAACTCCTCACTACTACTACTTTTGGCTGCTCCCGTTAGGGGTCGCCAAAGCGGCTCATCCGTTTCCATTTCTTCTTGTCTTCTGCATCTTCCTCTGTCACACCAGCCAACTGCATGTCTTCCCTCATCACATCCATAAATCTTCTCTTTGGCCTTCCTCTTTTCCTCTTCCCTGGCAACTCCATATTCAGCATCCTTCTCCCAATATACCCAGCATCTCTCCTCCACACATGTCCAAGCCATCTCAATCTTGCCCCTCTTGCTTTGTCTCCAAACCGTCCAACTTCAGCGGTCCCTCTAATATAATCATTCCTAATCGTGTCCTTCTTCGTCACTCTCAGTGAAAATCTTAGCAACTTCAACTCTGCCAGCTCCGCTTCCTGTCTTTTCGTCAGTGCCACTGTCTCCAAACCATATAATATAGCTGGTCTCACAACCACTTCTTCTTTGGCAACCTCTTCCTCTGTATAATTTGCTGTACTTCCTCATTCCACCACCAAGTCTCCTTGTCTTCCTTCCTCTGTCCTGATGACACACCAAGTACCTTCCTAGCTGTCTCCCTCGCTATTTCTGCAGTGGTTGCCCAGCCATCTGGTAACTCTTCACTACCACCCCAGTGCCTGTCTTAACTCCTGCCTGAACTCCACACAACAGTCTTCCTTCTTCAACTTCCACTATTTGATCTTCGGCTCTGCCTTCACTCGCTTCCTCTTCTTGGTCTCCAAAGTCATCCTACAGACCACCATCTGATGCTGACTAGCTTACATTCTCCCCTGTTACCACCTTGCAGTCTCCGATCCCTTTTAGATCGCGCCTTCTACATAAGATATAGTCCACCTGTGTGCACTTTCCTCCACTCTTGTACATCACCCTGTGTTCCTCCCTCTTCCTGAAATATGTATTCACCACAGCCATTTCCATCCTTTTCGCAAAATCCACCACCATCTGTCCTTCCACATTTCTCTCCTTGACACCATACCTACCCATCACCTCCTCATCACCTCTGTTCCCTTCACCGACATGTCCATTGAAGTCCACTCCAATCACCACTCTCTCCTCCTTGGGTATACTCTCCACCACTTCATCCAACTCACTCCAGAATTTTTTTTTCTCTTCCATCTCACACCCAACTTGTGGGGCATATGTGTTGATAACATTCATCAATACACCTTTGATTTCCAGCTTCATACTCATCACTCTGTCTGACACTCTCTTCACCTCCAGCACACTCTTGACATACTCTTCCTTCAGAATTACCCCTACCCCATTTCTCCTCCTATTTGCACCATGGTAGAAGAGTTTGAACCCACCTCCGATACTCCTGGCCTTACTCCCCTTCCACCTGGTCTCCTGCACACACAGTATACCTACCTTTCTTCTTTTCATCATGTCAGCCAGCTCTCTCCCTTTACCAGTCATAGTGCCAACATTCAAACTTCCGACTCTCACCTCCACACTCTTACCCTTCCTCCTCTCTAGATGCCTCTGTACATGCCTTCCCCCTCTCCTTCGCCCAACAGTAGCATAGTTTCACCGGCACCCTGCTGGTTAACAGTACCGTTGTGGTTGTTGGTAACTCGGGCCTCGACCGATCCGGTATGGAAATCTTATTTATGATCTGCATATTTGATTTGGTAAACATTTTACACCGGATGCCCTTCCTGACGCAACCCTCCCCATTTATCCGGGCTTGGGACTGGCACTAAGAATGCACTAGCTTGTGCATCCTCAGTGGCTGGGTTGGTGAAGCTCCTCTCTGTCGGGTGAAAAGAAGCAGCTGACAACTCCACCTGTATCGGAGGAGGGCATGTGGTAGTCTGCAGCCCTCCCCGGATTGGTAGAGGGGTTGGAGCAGGACTGGGATGGCTAGGAAGAGTGGGGTAATTGGCTGAGTGCAATTGGGGAGAAAAGGAGGGGGGGATTAATAAGTAATGTAACTATTTTAATTATTTAATCAAAGTAATGTAACTGATTACATTTGATTCCTTTTTCATTACTTTTCTAACAAATATTTTAAACTGGGCAGCAACGCTGAAAAGTCCTAAAAACAAATTTAAACCAGGCACTGTAAACCTCACAACAGTACTCAAGAGTGATTACTGCTTATATTTAATGTCCAATATAACTTGAATAAAGAGCTGAATGTTTTGATTTTAATAAAGATCTGATTGTTTTGATTTTAAAGTATAACCCCCAAAACTTATCACAAGTATGTAGATCACAAACAACAAACTCTGACTGCAGTAAAGCAAAATGTAACCATTACCTCAAACCAAGTCCACATTCAGGTAAACTCCATGCTGAGTGGTGATAGAACTAGTAGTAGGGCTGGGGTACTGTTCGGCTTTTTTGACACTGGTCCCTGATTTACTCTTTTGCATTACCTCTTTTTTATTTACAGAAAATTCTGAGGTCATATACAGATTATAAATGAACGAATATCTTTGCATAGTTCTAAAATATTTATTCTAACAAAAAAGAAAATCACATGAAACATTTACAGCTTACATTTCCAGCAGTCAATACTATTGAAATAAATCAGTTTATACCACAAAAATAAAGAATTTTTCACACTTCTGCCCTAGCTATCAAATAAAACAATTTTTGCAGAAGTGTGAAGTAGGCAGCGTGTGTCCCTGTGCACTTTGTAGCTGCCTTTTGGAGTGTGCGTGCGTGTGCGTGCATGTGTGCGTGCGTGCATGTGTGTGTGTGTGCGTGCCTGTGTGTGTGTGTGAGTGAAACATTAGCTAAGATGTTCTATCAAAGGGTTCATAAATGGAGGTGCAGCTGTTAAAAAGGTGTCTGTTAACTAGCAATTAATTGATTATGAATGGAGATTACACATACATTCTCTTCTTCTCAAGAGAAGACAACTGCAATGTGGACACTTATTTGGGATTAACAGAGGGCCCTTTTAAAATTAGGTTTAACGCCTATATGAGTAGCTTCAGAAATGAGCATGCAAAAAATGCAACAGTCTTAAGCCGCCACATTTGGTCATTGGTAGACAAGAATATCAGTTATTCTGTCTCATGGAAAATCCTTGCAAAGAGTAGTGCATATTCAGTTAGAGGTAAAAGATGTAACCTGTGCTTGGCAGAAAAGTATTTTATTATTTGCAGACCTGATATGTCCACCTTGAATAATAGAAATGAATTGGCCACCAGTTGTAGACACCGAAAAAAATATCTCCTTTGCAACTATAAGTAAAAAATCATTATTAAGGAGAAGAATACCCCCAGAGTCTGCGAGAGCGGGGGCGCAAGATGACTCACAGGTGGATCACACAGTAACGGAACAAGGAAAGGATTTGACAACGAGTCGGATGACCAGCACTGCAACCGATGGATCATCAGCACTGGCAGGACAAAAGCTGCACAGCTGCATCTGTGGCTGGTCAAAGGTTACATCAGTGAAGGGTCTTAAGATCCATCAAGGCAAAAAGAAGTGCCTTAGTGAGCTCGGTAAGGGGCCTCGCATTGACCAATACTTCTTAAGAAGTAGGCCAAATCAGTCGAGTGAAGCCCGGAGGCAGGAGAACCCCCACAGTCCTCAGGGTATCAGCACCCCAGACGAAGCTCAATGTTGCATAGACCCTCCAGTGGACTCCGGTCTGGAGCCCGGCCAGCCACAGCCAGCAGCAGAGAGGAAGATGGAAGGAAGAAAACCTCAAATCCTGTGGCCCAAGTCCAGCCAGAAGATCGAGTGGGAGACCATCAACTCTGACCTTGTCCTCTTACTAGAGGGTCAAAAGGGAACAGTTGAAAGAAAACTGGAGAACATGGGAGCCATCATTTACAGCTATGGCGTAGAGAGATTTGGAGTGAAGGAGAAGATACCCAGTAGGCAGAAAGACCCTTCAACTCAGCTCAAATCCAGGAGACAGCGGGAAATTGACAGGTTGGTGAAGGAGAGAAGACAACTGAGGAAGCAGTGGAGGAAGGCCACAGAGGGAGAGAGGGTTGGGCTTGACGCACTGCAAGCTGAAATAAAGCAGCATTTGACAAAGCTGCGAAGAGCAGAACACCTCAGATGACAGCATAAGAGCAAAGAACGGGCTAGGACTCGTTTCTACAGCAACCCTTACAGCTTTGTCAAGAGCCTTTTTGACAGCAAGAAAAATGGGAGCCTTAGAGTCCCCATACGAGATCTGGAAGAGCACCTAAAGAAGACCTACTCTGATGTCCGGAGACATGAGCCAGTCACCATCCCGGATGACATGCCACCAATTCACCCACCTGACCACCATATGGACACAAGACCCCCCACATGGAGTGAGGTGGAGAGGACGGTAAAGCAGGCAAGATCGATTTCAGCTCCTGGGCCCAATGGTATCCAGTATAGACTCTATAAGAACACTCCTGGAGTCCTGAAATACCTCTGGAAGCTGATGAAAGTGGCATGGCAGAAAAGAGTCATACCCAGGGCATGGCGAAGAGCAGGAGGCATTCTGATCCCCAAGGAAAAGAACTCTTCCTGCATCAGTCAGTTTCGCCAGATCAGCCTTCTTAATGTAGAGGGAAAGATATTTTTTAGTGTGATTGCCCAAAGGCTCTCCACATTCCTGCAAAGAAACAACTTTGTTGATACATCAGTGCAGAAAGCCGGGATCCATGGCTTCTCAGGATGTCTGGAGCATGCTAATATCATCTGGCACCAGATACAAGCTGCCAAGAAAGAACGGAGAGACCTGCACGTGGTTTTCTTAGACCTTGCCAACGCTTTTGGATCAGTTCCTCACAAGATCCTGTGGACGGCGTTTGATTTTTTCCATGTCCCCAAAAATATCACAGAGTCGGTCAAGACCTATTTTCAGGATCTCCAGTTCTGTGTCACAACACAGAACACCACCACCACTTGGCAACATCTGGAAATAGGCATTATGGCGGGCTGCACTATTTCCCCCCTGGCATTTATCATGGCAATGGAGCTCGTCATCCGTGCATCTCGATGGGTGGTGGGAGGCGAAAGGTCCAGGAATGGCCTGCGTCTTCCACCAATCCGGGCGTACATGGATGACTTGACCACCATAGCAACAACAAAACCATGCACCAGGCGCCTGCTGCAGAAACTCCAGGAGAACATCAAGTGGGCACGAATGGAGTTTAAACCAAGCAAATCTCGCAGCATCTCCATTGTCAAAGGCCAACTAGTAGATGAACGGTTCTGCATTAGTGATAAACCAATCCCCATGGTCCGGGAGAAGCCCATCAAGAGCCTCGGACGGTGGTACAATGCAGACCTCAAAGACACCCAGCAACTGGAGCAACTTCACCAGGATACAATCAGTGGCCTCAGGCAAATCAACAACACGGCACTGCTCGGGAAGCTGAAGCTTTGGTGCTTTCAGTTTGGGCTGCTACCCCGACTCATGTGGCCAATAACTATGTACGAAGTCTCACTATCTCATGCCAATCGCTTGGAGAGGCTAGTGAACTCGCAGGTGAGGAAGTGGCTTGGACTGCCAAGGTGCCTCAGCAGTGTTGGACTCTACGGCAATGGAGCCCTCGCACTGCCAATTTCCAGCCTGGTTGAGGAATTCAAATGTGCCAAAGTGAGGCTGGACATGTCCCTCACAGAATCCCGAGACCCAATAGTGAGAGGAGTTGCTCCAACCCTAGCAACAGGGAAGAAATGGACCCCGGCTGCAGCTGTACTGGAGGCGAAATCTGCCCTCCGCCACCGAGACGTAGTAGGCCATGTTCAACAAGGCAGAGGCGGCCTTGGCCTGGGAATAAAAACACCTACCTGGCAAAAGGCGACTACTACCGAACGGCGAACTATGGTGGTTGAGGAGGTCCGCCGACAGGAAGAAGCAGCCAGATGTGCTAAAGCCGTAGCACAAGCCAAACAGGGTCGCTGGATGAGGTGGGAGGGTGTTGAAAAGAGGAAACTCACATGGAGTGAGCTCTGGAGCATGGAATCAAACAGGCTGAGTTTCATCATCAAGGCCACATATGATGTCCTGCCCTCTCCCATAAATTTAAATCTCTGGTTTGGAGAGAATCCATCTTGCTCCCTGTGTACAGCCCCAGCAACCCTCAAGCATATCTTGGTTGGCTGCAAGACCAGCCTTACCCAAGGCAGATACACCTGGCGACACAATCAGGTGCTCAGGTGCTTGGCAGCTGAACTCGATTGCAAGAGGGTTTCCATCAATGCCCAACCCTTCAACAACCAGGAAGGGCCCCGGCGTTTCCCAGCTTTCATTCGAGAGGGGGATAAACTGAAGGCCAACCCTTCACTTCCCAACTTAGGCTCACTAAACTCAGCCAGGGATTGGGAAATGCGAGTGGACTTAGGCCAGAAGCTCATCTTCCCGACAGAGATCGCAACAACCACCTTGCGACCAGACCTCGTCCTCTGGTCCAACGCTTACCAGCTCGCTTACATCATTGAGCTCACAGTCCCCTGGGAGGATGCAGTCGATGAAGCGTATGAGCGTAAGAAGCTGCGGTACGCCAACCTAGCAGCCGAAGCAGAGGACAGAGGCTGGAAGGTGAAGGTGCGCCCTGTGGAGGTGGGTTGTAGGGGCTTTGTTGCCAGCTCCACAGCAAAACTCCTGAGGGAACTAGGAGTCAGGGGGCAGGCCCACAGGAGAGTGATCAAAGAGCTAGCCAACACTGCTGAGAGGACTAGCCACTGGATCTGGCTCAAAAGGAGAGACGCCGTCTGGGCTGCCAGGGTGAACAGCTAACCACAGGTCACACACCCAGGACCGATCAACCTGTGGTGGGCCTGCCTCAGCGGAGGGTGTCTTGTGATAAAAGGCCGAAACACCCTGTGATGCTGAGGTACACAACTGATGATGTGTCCTGGTGGTGGCAATGTCACCTTGGCAGACATCTCCAGTTTGATCTCCACTGAATCTGTTGCAGTGCAAACACTAGGGATTTTAACAACCAGTCCTTTTTTTTTTGAATCCCCCATTAGATGATACACATATGACATTTATTAGATTTTTTTTAAAATTTGTTTTAATATTTTAACTGCCTGTCCTTCCAACCGTGCCCCAACACCACCCCAATATATAATTCACATACATTACTTTGTTATATTTTTAATGTACGCCATTTCAACAGTGCCCTGGCCCCTAAATGCTTTTCAAAACAAACCCAAGTCACATTGGTTGTAATGTTTTTTACCCCTCCATTGATTGCTGTGCATCATAAGTACCTACCCCATTGATTGTTATAGTTTGACTGTTTCCCCATCTGATTGGTTGCTGTCCAACCGAAATTAGGGACGTGACGCTGGGCAACGTAAACTGTATGATTCTTTGTTGAAACACATTAGCAGCTGATGAGTGCGAGACACACGAAATAGGCCTGTACTGCAATGTATTTAAATCGTTTTACCGTATCCCTGTTGACACACACTTGCTTGCTGGTTGTCCATCGTGCCCGATGATGACCATCTTCTTCTATTTGTGGGTCCTTTGAGGACTCAGATAGCAGAAGATACCTGCGCAGAGATGGTTTTTAAAGTGGCATGGGGGGTGCGCTTCTCCCAACGCCACATGACTTGATTGTAGAGGAGATGGTTCCGATGGCAAGGGGGATCCCTAGACGACCGGCACCTCCACACAACTGCAGGGGGCTGCCGGAAATCCAGTTTTTCGGAAACCGCCTCGAAGCGTGCCGCCACAGCTTGCTTTTCTGTTGGGGTAAGCTCCCTTAGCCTTATGTCTTCCAGACTCACCCACAAGGCAGCGGGGCAGTGGTTGATAGGTGCCAGGGCGTGTCCACCAGGGTGGGCCTGCACACCATATCTCTGGGGCCCACTGCTGCTCCGAGATCCCCTGCCAAGTTAGCCTGGGGCCGCAAGACCCCAGTTACCATGTGTGGCCACGGGGAGGCCTGGCAGGAGTCTTGGTGAAGGAGAGGCTATGTACTGGCAAGGGAAGGCTTACACGCTAGGATGCTTCCCTATTCGCCACAAAGGCTAGCCAGCGGCAGCAAGCTAAGGGCAGGTAGGACACAAGCGGGTTGGAAGAACACATGCACCTTCCCTCCAACTACACACTGCTGCACTAGACGCATCACAACACCCTGTGTGTATGTACACACACACACACACACACACACACACACACACACACACACACACACACACACACACACCTCTAGATGTTTCCTCAGGTTTGACATCAAGCATTTTGATGTTGAAAACATTTTCACTTTAGATAAACAAGCTTTACACTGTACAAATAATGCTAAAGCCCTTTTCTGATTTCACAAGGAAAATACTGTTGAATTTCCAGCACTCAAAGGCGTTCTTGTCTGACGACATAGCCACCCGCCTTGATGTGGTCTGCTGGTCACAGGCATGGCAGACTCAGCAGTGCACATTGATTTGTTGGCAGACGAGAGGTGGTGCAAATTCAAACAAGAGAACCAATCAAAAACAACACTCAAAATTTGAGTGCAAACTGCCCAATGAATGGAGCCTGTCTAGATGTAGAGACACCTCCTTGTAAGCCATCCTATCCCTGTGTTGCACTCAGATTTGTCCCAATGGCTTTGCTGACCCGCGTGCTTGATTTTTTTTTTCTTTTTTCTAGCGCAGTTGAGCCAAAACCATGGTGTCCGCATGCCTCTTATTGGTTAAGGTTAGTGTAACCCAGTGAAGTATTTGGGTTTACAGAATGAATGGTTAAACAAGATAAAATTATTAACTAAAGCTTATGGTTAATATTTTCATATGATTTGAGGAGTGATTTAATTTTATATTATGCTAGTTGCATTATAGCTGAGCTACTTATTGATTTCAGATGTTTTTACCTTCATAAATAATGAAGGACTTTTATATTGAAAGCAGGAAGTACGTTTTCTAGTTGAACATGCATGAGCCGGTTTGAGCTGGTTGAACCAGAGTGTTGCTTGCTGGTGAAATAAACGCGAGTTTATTTCTGTCAACAGAGTTGAGCAGAACGATTGAGAAACGAATTAGAAAGTATTGTATTCGATAGTAAAGTGAAGTATATAAACCACAGAACGCAAGGACGCTGGAAACCTCGGTTTCATCTTTTCTTTTGTGTGTGCCTTGCTGGGACTCGGTCAGGTCTTTTGATTCCATCAAGAACCACCACAGGGACGATTCCGATCTCTATAGATGGCGAGTGTTACGGCCCTAGTGCCGTGTGTCTGTAATTTTCCCTCTTCAGGTAATGCCCCGCCTCCTGTGGAACTGCTGATTGAGCCCAGGTGACCCCAATTCCTCATCAGCTGGGTTTATAACTTGGAGAGAGACACCCAACAGGGCCAGTGGGCCATTGTTGGTAGCAGTGTGTGGAGAGAGACGGCCAGTGGGCCATTGTTGCCAACCAGAGAGCAAGCTCTTGTGTCTATACTCCTTGAGAAGGAGGGTGAAACCTATTAGTGTTCTTGTTTCTTTCGGTTTGGTTGGATCTGAGTTTGTTTTGTTAAAAGCCTGGTTAGTTAAGCGCCAGCGTCTTTAGTTGCCTGTTTATTCGATAGTTTGACTAAAAGGTCGTTTTGTTAATAAATCTGTTTTTACATCTGGTTCCGCCTCCCACCTTTCTTATTTCCCCGGGATACTTTAATTTTCTTTGTTACTTCCCCTCATCCCCTGGACCTTTAATGGGGAAGGTAACAATTGGGGGCTCGTCCGGGATAATTTTCTTTGAATAAGATAGTAAGGAGGTGGATTCCTGGTGTGTGTTAATTGTTGCTGTGTTCAGCTTGTCTCCAGTGGCGGCTACGGTGAATATTGTAAATTCGTTTGGCGTTTCAGACAACTTCCCTGGTTAGAATAGGGGAGTGTCCAGCTGGACTGTGTCCAGTCCTTCCATTGGACACTCTTTTGTTATTTTGCCTTTCTTGTTTTAGGAGTAATCCTGGGTGGGGACAACGCTCCCTGGCGGGGGTAGGCTTTTCGGGGCTCAGGCCGCCGAAGTTCAACCTTTAAAGCCGCCACGAGCCCGGCACGCTCCGAGAAGACAGATAGGTGAAGTTTCAACCAGGTAGGAATGGGGGAAGTTTGTTTTTAAGGCTAACCATACGTCTATTTTCAGCTTGTTGTAATTTGCCACTGGTGGATGTGACCTTTTTGAAAGTGTGACGTTGAGTGACTATAGCGGAGGCTAATTAACATTCAGCCTGTGTTTGTTTTCTTAGCTATGGCTACTTTTGATTCACACGTGTCTACTCCTGGTTCTCAGCTGGCTGCGCAGTTAAAAGTCTGTCTTGCTCGCCTCCAGTTGGAAAAGGAGGAAAAGGAAAGGGAGAGAGAATTCCAGCCTCGCAGGGAGTTGGAATTGAAGAAATTGGAGGCAGAGACAGCTATTAAAATGCGACAGCTAGAGGTGCAGTACGAGCATAAAGTGTCCACGCAGCAGGCTGTGGTGTTGGCGGACGAATTCGCGCTCCCACATAAAAACATCTTTGTACCGCGTAATATTTCCTTCCCCTGCAGCAACGACTCACGAAATGCTAACTTGCCAGTTACTCAAGCTTCACGTGTTGGTACCCCTCCAAAACCTAAAGTGGAGAAACGGTGTTTTTTCTGCCATATGCCTGGACATTTGGTTGCCCATTGTGAGGCCTTCAAATGTAAGTGGCAGAACCGCAGTCGGCGGGCGGCCGTGTCCCAGGTGAGAGGGAATGGGGAGGACCTAAACCAGCCCAGGAAGCAGGAGGTGAGAATAGCACACCTCGAGTCTGCCGTCGCTGACCTCACACGCCAGTGCCATGCAATGCGGGCTGAGGCGGAAGAGCTTCGTTTGGAGCTGGCGAGTCAAAGGAGGAAAGCTATGGAGCAGCTGAGGTTTGTCCGTGTAGAACTTGAAGAAGCCCAGAAGTCTCAACGGGAGATGAAGCTGCTGCTTGATATGTACCGCTCAGCACCCAAGGAGCAGAGGGACAAAGTCCAGCTCATGGCGGCTGAGAAGACCAAGGCAGAGGAGCTGAGGCTGGGGGACCTGGAAGAGAAGGGGCGAAGAGAAGGCAAGAAGATGGCTGACGAAGAGGCTCTGAGGAAGATTTGCTCTGTAAAGGAGCAGGTCGACATCCTCAACAAGAAGCTTTCAATAGCGAAACAACTTGCTCAGGGAGATGGATGTGACAGGCCAGGCATTTGAGGACATCCAGGAGAAAAACATCAGACTGATGCAGCAGCTCAGGGAGAAGAATGAAGCCAACTTCCAAGGGAGTGAAGAGGATTTCCCTCTTGAATGCCAACCTAGGGTTTGTATTTATGGGAGGGGGTGTTACGACCCCAGTGCTATGTGTTGTGTACGTGATTACCCTCTTGTAGATAGACCTAGGGTTTGTATTTATGGGAGGGGGTGTTACGGCCCCAATGCCGTGTGTTGTGTATGTGATTACCCTCTCATATATACAAACCAAGGGTTTGTACTTATGGGAGGGGGTGTTACGGCCCTATTGCCGTGTGTCTGTAATTTTCCCTCTCCAGGTAATGCCCCGCCTCTTGTGGAACTGCTGATTGAGCCCAGGTGACCCCAATTCCTCATCAGCTAGGTATATAACTTGGAGAGAGACACCCAACAGGGCCAGTGGGCCATTGTTGGTAGCAGTGTGTGGAGATAGACGGCCAGTGGGCCATTGTTGCCAACCAGAGAGCAAGCTCTTGTGTCTATACTCCTTGAGAAGGAGGGTGAAACCTATTAGTGTTCTTGTTTCTTTCGGTTTGGTTGGATCGGAGTTTGTTTTGTTAAAAGCCTGGTTAGTTAAGCGCCAGCGTCTTTAGTTGCCTGTTTATTCGATAGTTTGACTGAAAGGTCGTTTTGTTAATAAATCTTTTTTTACATCTGGTTCCGCCTCCCACCTTTCTTATTCCCCCGGGATACTTTTATTTTCTTTGTTACTTCCCCTCATCCCCTGGACCTTTAACGGGGAATGTAACAGCGAGCTACCCAAATTGGCTTTCCAGGATTGCGGATCAACCTACTAGAACAGGAGTTTGACCACCATCAGCCTTGTGGTAGGACTGTGCCAGTCAGACTGAGTGGCACAGTGACACATACGTGCACGTCATCCTGAGACATTCTCAGATTCCAAGAGCTCTTAGACAAAACTGACTTGACTAGATCTGATCCCAACGGGTCAGATTCGGATTCCACCTTCGACTCCAGACTTTGGACACTTTAAAAATCATACAAAGAGACATTCACAGCATTTTATTTTTGAGCCCGTTTATTATTTTCTATATATTGTACATGTATATATGTTGTTGCATAATCTACATACAAGGTTGCAAAGTAAAAGTAGTAACCTTGAAATCAGGTGTGGTCGTGGTTATTGTACTTACCTCATACCTTATTCCTTAATAACCTAGTTTATTCTAGAGCACCTACGTCAACCAAGAGTGGGTTACATTAGTGTTAGGGTGGGGTTAGTGTTAGCCACGCAAACGGAATGGTCCTTCCTTGGCTCCAAAGACAATTTACTGTTTTATTTTTTTTAATTGAAAAAAATACTGAAACATCCAATCCTTGATCTGTTTGATGCGCTGATTCAGCACTTGTATGGGATTATAGTCCCCAGGTGATATAGTTATGTAAATATGTGTGTCATCTGCATAATTATGGTTGCATCCCCCCCCCCATAATCTGAACTAGTGGGAGCATGTTAAACAGAAGCAGCCCCAGAATGAAGCCTTGAGGAACTCCACAGGGCATTTGTCTGCTCAGATTTGTAATTACCTATAGACACAAGGTAGGATACAACGTTGACACTGGCAGTGATGGAAGCTTAATATGAGGATCTGGCATTGTGGGTTTGCCTAAGTCCCATAGGAGAAAGCCTAGTTTGATATGTCATAGCGCTTTGGTCCTAAGGTAGTGGAAAATAAGTGGAAGAAACACAAAAAAGTTGGGGAGAAAGAAAGATAGCAGACAAATAATGTGCTATTAGAGATTTGGACTCAGAATAAATGTATATTCTATCAATTTGCAGAGGCATTTTGAAGACAGCACTTAGTTGTGCTGTGAGCACTGTCATCTATGTTTTTCCCTTTGAAGCTTTGGTATATCTCAGGCACCATATCCAGAAGTAGGAAAACACACTAAGAAGAAGGCTAATAGGGGAGAATTGAGCTTTCTTGTGGCATAGCCTCTAAGATTTTTACCAAAATCTAAAGGTTTGTGTTTCCAATATTATGTTCAGAAAAAAAAGTTTTCTCTTAAGGTTTAGTTGTCTTGTATACTAATAAGGTAAAATCTATGATGAAAGATGCATGATGGACAGTCCTGGTGATGGGAAAAAAATAAACAATGTGTTTTCCTATATATATAGAAGAGACTGCAAATTAATGATATGAGGAGCATTTAAGGTTTGGAAAACTAAACCTAATTCTTGTTGCTTAAAGATAGGTGTTGTAAAAAAATCTGCAAATGCAGTCACCTTTAAGATGTCAAAGAAACGCAACACATCTATAGATCCTCACACTGGGTTTGTGGAACAGCAGAGAGAGAGATAGAAAACTTGTTTGTAGCAGATGAGGGCGTGGACACTAGTGATATTTCATGGAAACCGAACATTTATCATCTCTGGGTTTACTCTAATATGTTGGTGTTTATACTGGAAATACTACTACTACTACTACTACCACTACTAATACTACTACTTTTGGCTGGCCGCATTAGGGGTCACCACAGCGGATCATCCGTTTCCATTTCTTCCTGGCCTCTGCATCTTCCTCTGTCACACCAGCCACCTGCATGTCCTCTCTCACCACATCCATAAACCTCCTCTTTGGCCTTCCTCTTTTCCTCTTCCCTGGCAGCTCCATATTCAGCATCCTTCTCCCAATATACCCAGCATCTCTCCTCTATACATGTCCAAGTCATCTCAATCTTGCCTCTCTTGCGTTGTCTCCAAACCGTCCAACCTGATAGTATGTCTTCTAATATACTCATTCCTAATCCTTTCCTTCATCACTCACAATGAAAATCTTAGCATCTTGAACTCTGCCACCTCCAGCTCTGCCTCCTGTCTTTTCATCAGTGCCACTGTCTCCAAATCATATAACCATAAACCATGTTCATATTAGAAATAAACAACCAAAAACCACAGGGAGACACAAGTATGGGCTGCTGCATGTTACAGTATGAAGCCTGAGCCGAAATGATTTTTAGATAATGCATATATGCTTATAAAGTGACTTTAACCAATGTGTTTTTGTGAAAGCCAAGTGTGGCACACAGAGAAAATAGACTAGACACCGAAATGATACTTTGAAGGAAAATTCCAGTTTTTTTCCAATCCGGCTCTTATTGTTGTATTTTTCATCATTGCTATCAGTAGTTACAGTTTTCTATGTTACCTTCCTCATTGTGGAGGGTTTTTTGAGAAGTGCCCGGACAGGCACCCTGCTTCACAACAGCATCTGTAGGGCTTACTAACATACAGGTTCAATTTACCCCACACAAGTCAAATCTATCTGAAACTTATTTGCTAGTGAAAACAAAGTTAACATTTTAATGTACTTGAAAAAAAAATAAAAGAATACAACTAGCAGAAACCAGCTCTGTACTTAACCTGTTCTGCGCCCACTCAAACATTGTTTTGGCTACATTGGTGACTCTCACACGGAAAATCCAAATCTTTTAATAAGCACAGTAGCTCATTTCGCAAGTTATAGTTCTATTTAATTGAGTCATTTTATTTTTAATTTCAGCTAATACATTTAAAATGTCCTCTTGTTTTTCACTTGAAAGTAAGGTTTAGATGAAATGGACTTGTCTGAGGTAAATTGAACCTGTTATGTTATGTTTGCCCTACTGATGCCATTATGAAGCAGTGTCTGTCTGGGCTCATCTCCAAAAACATTCATAGTGAGCCAGGTATGAAAAACAACCAATAGAAATGATGAAATATACTATGAAAATTGGACTTAGGTTGAACAAATTTAGAATTTTTCTTTAACTGCACATCTGTTTTTAGTCTTTTGTTGTTGAGGGATTTCAGTCTCGTCTTTTTCATTCAGTCTTGGTCATTTTATTAAATGAATCTCTGTGCCAGAGAACCCCGGCGTTGGCATGAATTTGCAACATTCCCACTGAGAAACGTGTACAACAACAAAAATATGTTAAAAGGTGAAATCATCCCTGTGTCTCAGTGTACTGACCAGTGTTTGTATTTTACAAGTAATTATAGAGCCACTTGGGAGGAACATAATTTCCCTCTCAAAGCCTTTCACAATGTTAAGCTCGTAATGGGATTCTTTCACTGGCTCTACTCCAAGCAACTTCAATATTGCATTCCAGTCTTCAAACAGACATTAAAAGATTCAAGAATTTGCCATTGCCGATGACCAGTAGATACTCTGTGATCTACTGTAAATGGAATGCTGCATACTTCCAACTTCCAGTTTCCAAACAGTCACGCACCCTTACTTTATTCATCACCATGGTAATGACTGTACTTGGAATCTCCATGCAGAAATTAATGAGGATTTTACACAAACTATTTTCCCCTCACCCAGTTATTTTCATTATTCAATCTATGCTGATCATATTAACAATAATTCAAAGAATAATCAATTAATCACAGTCGATCCACACTCACTTTTAATTCAGCCCCAGTTACTTTCATTCCAAAGACTGATGGAGTGAAGTGATTCCAGCACAAATATACCTCCTTCCCAAAGTACATACCCGAGAAACCACAAATCACATCATGACATTTGATACTTTCGACCACTTTATGAACAATTTGCCAATACTTTCTGGCAAAATACTGCAATACTGTAAGACCTTCTGTCAGGGACAAATCTGACTAATTTGCTGTCCTTTATGTTGTAGATTTAGGCCATATACTGTGTTTACAGAACACTGTGTGGGGACATGGATCGCATTGGAAATGATGACTAGGCCCAGGCATTTATCAGGCATTTATCCAGTTGGAATAGACAGGCACAGATGTTTCGAAGTGGACAAAAGCCAAAAAAATGTTAGGAGGGTGGGTAGAAAATGTGTGTGTGTGTGTGTGAAAATGAGAGACGGATGCAGAACACGGTGATCAAAGGGGCAGAATATGGTAAGGAGAGGGAAGCAAATGAAAGACAGAAGAAAGAGGAAACTGGAACAATGCTAAAAGATGAACAATGTAAAAACAATTTGGGACCACTTTATAGGCTTCTCTCACTGTTGTACAGCTGAAAGGTTATGAGGGAAGACATTGTTTAGGATTCTACCAACAAAACCTTTCTATTCTGCAGCTAGCTGTCTGGGCAAATGCAGGAAAGGTGGGCATTGGAACATTTTGTTTTTCTGAGAAACAGTTGCCTGGACAAAACCCCCAAAGCTTTGGCATTCAGAATTGAACTTGCCAAATATCATTTTGTAGAGAAAGAAAATACTTAACTTGCACCTCCAGCAAGCTCAAAATTGGTTTGAGGCTGAATAAAATAAATAAAAATGAATAAAATAGAATCAGATTAGATGCCCAAGTGTCAAGGAAGAGAACAGCATGAACTTTGTGTACAGTACCTTTACAGGTAGCCAAAATTTGCAGTTTTAAAAAAAACAAATGGCAGGGGCATCTGGGTGGCGTTGCAGTCTATTCCATTGCCTACCAACATGTGACTCGCCAGTTCGAATCCCCGTGTTACCTCCAGCTTGATCGGGCATCCCTACAGTACCTGGCCATGTCTGTGGGTGGGAAACTAAATGTGGGTATGTGTCCTGGTCGCTGCACTAGTGCCTTCTCTGTTCGGGGGGGAGGGGGAACTCGGGGGAATAGCATGATCCTCCCATGCGCTACGTCCCCCTGGCGAATCTCCTCACTGTCAGGTGAAAAGAAGTGGCAGGCGACTCCACATTTATTGGATGAGACGTGGTAGTCTGCAGCCCACCCCAGATCGGGAGAGGGGGTGGAGCAGCAACCGGGATGGCTCGGAAGAGTGGGGTAATTGGCCGGATACAGTTGGGGAGAAGGGGGAAGAAAACAAAAACAAATGGCTTCCAGTGTGACATGATAACCTGATAGTATTATATCAGATGATATTCTTTTTTTTTTACTTTATTTCAAAATTGTCAGAAATTCAAACTGCTCTAAAACATGGAGCCTGGTCGCTTTAGCTAAGGAAATAATAGGCCAGAGATAATGCAAAAACAGTACAATTAAGATGGATAGAGTGATAAACAGAAACATGTTCCTACAATATACTTATTCAAATAAATTATCCACATCTTGAATCTAAATTTTAGATATTTGAGAGGCATGATAAATTAGGCTGGGCAAAATTAGGCTGTTTATTTCACTTGTGGTCTGGTATAGAGGTAGGCCAAGTGTAGAATAAACTAGCATGAATTCAGCTTCCTGTGTCTGAAAATACAAAGGCTATCAACTGTTTTGGACAAGAACTTGTGAAATAAGCCACCCAAAAGGTGCTATATGTCATCTACATGAATACTGATCCCCATTTTTTGGCAATATGATTAACAACAATATATCACAGCAGGAAATATTAACAAACTGATTTGAAAGATAGCATATGTATACACTGCACATTTACTGACCACAGACATTTTTTTAATGCTCTCAGTAGATATTGTTCATCAGATTCACTGTATTTTTGGTTTGCATCTGCAGTCTGCTACAAATTCTCTTGTGGGATGAGGTATCAAAGACAAAAACAATTTACCTAGCCTGGCTCTCATTATTTGAAATTCAAAAATGTGTGGAGTAGATGGAGCCATGAGTCATTTGCAGTGTTGGGCAAGCTACTTGGAAAGTGTAGAGAGCTAAGCTACCAGTTACTCTACATTAAATGAAGTGTCACTATGCTGAACTACCCCCAGAGAAATGTAGCAAGCTAAGCTACAACATGGCAAAACTAGTTTACTACATCGCAGCTATTTTTTTCTTTTTTTATAATGAACCAGCTTCATTCCAAGTCAATGCTATCTCAGTGATCAATAAAACTGCCAGTCAAACAGATAGGCAGGCAAAAAAAAAAAAAAAAATCAGTTCTTTTTTTTTTTTATTAATCAAAAATCTGTGCTTTTTGCTCTCACTGCTCCAAAACCAATTTGGCAAAAAAAAACATTTGCTCCTCATAATCAAGGTGGGTGTTGAGAGTGTGTGTGTGTGTGTGTGTGTGTGCACATGCCCGCATACATGCATGCGTGCGTGTGTGTGTGTGTGTGTGTGTGTGTGCCTATGTAGACCTGTTACTGAGTAAGTCTCAGTTTGCATCCATGTGTTTAGTGGGCGAGAGAGCATGCACATGCTTTGATATGAGTAAAGTGGATTGGGGGGAGAAGGGTATTCACTGGACATTTTCAGGGGCCTAGCCGTTTTTAAGGGCAGGCCTGAGTAAAGCGCAGGTGCGTGCTTCAGTAACTGTAGTCTTAGAATCCTTAAAGTATCTTGCTTGTTTAACTTGATGTCTGCAGTCTGTAGATGACAATAAATCAAATCCATTATATCAGCTCATGCGGACATGTACCACACAATAACATTTGTAGTCAGGGGTCACCAACAAAGTATTCTCAAGCAAAACTGCCAGCATGTCAGACACACAAACACACACCACCAACACCAACAACATACCATAATTTCTGCTGAAACACAGACACATCCAATATTGTATTAGAACCAAAGACATTATCAACATGCCAAAGGCAGATGTGTTAATGTAATACAGCATCTAAGCATGAGCCTGACTAATATTAAAGGCACAGACCAATAATCTAAATTTGCCAGCTGTTTTCTTACTGTGAAAATAGTCTAATAGAAAAAAATCAGCATTCCACATCATCTCATCATCATCATCATCATTGTCGTCATTTTTTACTATCCGTAGCCAACACTTTATTAAAAGTCTTAGCATAATAGTTGAGAACAATAGGGAATGATTGTTGTGCATACCATCAGTTTCTGAAAGAAATATTTTATATTGCCTCTTTTCTACTAGGTCATGCCTGCTGACTGTCATTCTGACCTCCCTGTGCTTCCTTAATACAACAGCACATAAATGTAAAATTATCATCTGTAAGTCCTAAGTCTTACAAGTGTCAACTTATTCATTTTTTGGCACCAAAAAAATGCTGGATCCTCTCCTCTTGCTCATGTTGACTCTGAATCAAATCTAATCTGAGTTCAATAAAGTAGTCATACACGTGAACTAATACAATTACTCAGCCTCCAGCACACATGCATTTTAATATTGTTCAGTTACCCAACCAGGCAAAACTCCTGCATTCCCTAGTGAAACAAAGGGGGTGCCTATTGTAAAAGCTAATATCAAAAAGCGAAACACTAACTAAACCACTACAGCCACACAAGACTATTAAAATGAAATAATAAACTTTATATTGATGTCAAAACATATCTCTACAACAACTTCTCATCCATTGTCTCACTGCTCATGACTGAGCACCAGCATTAACTAACATAAGATAGTATATATGACATTTTATATTGGTAACGAAATGCCAAGCCATAGGCTCAGCTAGCTAGCAATTTATCGAACATTGGAAATGAGAGGGTGTGTTGTCAGCTAGCTAACATTAGTTTGTTAATGTTAGGTAAGGCAAACAATAGCTTTAGCTAGCTAACATTTGTTTAACCATAACTTAAAGCAAAAATTAGAACCCATCTATCATCAGCATTCATCCATAGACACTTGACACAGGCAAATTCAGAAACTCTGAAGTTAAGAAAGTAAAGAGTATTAAAGTAGCTATAGCTAGCTACTTACATTGACCTAAAGTGTCTTGGCTTGCATGACACACGTGAGCATAGAATTTAATGTCGATGCAAGCCACTGACTTGAGTCAGGCAGATGAGATGTTCAACTAATGTCAAGGTTAAGAAATGGTATGGTGTGGCAGGAATGAGGAAAAACACAGCAGACGAAGGCGAGTTTGGTGTTTATTCCTCAACTCCAAAAACCAACTGCAGCAGGAACAACCCTGCACCGGCGAGCCCGGGAACGTAAACCACGCCCCCAGCTCACAGTCCTGCTGGGTGAGAGGCATAGCCCCTAGTGTCCGCCACACAGGCCCCCCCCCCCGAACACCCAGAAGGGACTCCTGGAAAGAAAATTAGTGTCTCACTGGAGGCTTAAGCAGCCTGCCATAACGGCTGCGCCGTCATCCAGCCGAAACAGTAGGTGAAACACAGTCCAAAGCCGGATGAGAAGCAGAACGCTGAACCCGTGAAGACACTGCCGGGGTCCTGGAAGGAGGACGACCCCGACGGGGAACCTGGGCCGGAAACACAACTTCGCCTGCCACCCTGTGCGCCAGTTTAAGCCTATCAAGCGTCACACGCTCCCTACACCCACCCATATCTAGCACAAAACCCTTAGGACCCGTCTCAAGAACCCGAAATGGGCCATCGTATGGGGGTTGGAGGGGTGAGTGGTGAGCATCATGCCGTACAAAAACAAAACGAGCCGACATGAGCTCCGCAGGCACGAACGACCATGGAAAACAGTGGTGAACGGGGCCTGGAACCCGAGTGCTGTCGGACAAAAAAGGATAAACGGCCGGACGGGGTCGAGGAGCGGAACTCCCAGGCAAAAATTCCCCAGGGACGCGGAGCGGCTGACCGAGCACCAGCTCAGCGGGTGACGCGTCGAGGTCCTCCTTAGGAGCCGAACGCAACCCGAGCATAACCCAAGGTAAACGATCCACCCAGATACCATCCGAGAGCGCAGCGCGCAGCGCTGCCTTGAGCGACCGGTGAAAACGTTCACACAACCCGTTAGCCTGAGGTTGATAGGCGGTAGTGCGGTGTACCTGCACACCCAAGGGTCGCGCAAGTGCCGACCAGAGCTCTGACACGAACTGGGGGCCCCTGTCTGAGGCGATATCTGACGGAGTGTCGAAACGGGCGACCCAGGAGGAAAGAAAAGCGCGTGCAACATCCGAGGATGTTGTGGAGGATAGAGGGAAAGCCTCTGGCCACCTGGTGGTCCGATCTACCATTGTGAGCAGGTGCGTAAAACCCTGTGAAGAAGATAGAGGGCCCACCAGGTCCACATGCACGTGGTCGAAACGTCTGGCCGGGATCGGAAACGGTTCGAGGGGCGATTTAGTGTGCTGGTGGACCTTAGCGCGCTGGCACGCTACACACGCAGCTGCCTACCCCTTGACGTCCTTGCGGAGGCCAGGCCAGACGAACTTGGAACCGACCAACTTCACCGACGCCCGAACTCCAGGGTGCAAGAGGGAGTGAATCGAATCGAAAACTCGACGGCGCCAGGCCACTGGAACAACGGGGCGGGGACGGCCAGTGGAGACATCGCAGAGGAGGGTAGGACTGCCTTCCTGCATCACAGCGTCCTCTAGCTTGAGACCGGTACGCGTTGACCTAAGGGCAAGGACGTCCGGGTCGCTGGGCTGGTCGGCAGCCATAGCGGAGAAATCCACACCGAGGTGCACAGGACACACAAGCACGCGCGACAGACAATCAGCAACAGGGTTGGACTTCCCGGCCACATGCTGAATGTCCGTTGTGAACTCGGAGATCGCCGCTAGGTGGCGCTGTTGACGAGCAGACCACGGCTCAGTCACCTTGGACATGGCAAAAGTCAGCGGCTTATGATCGACATAAGCCGTGAATGGGCGACCCTCCAGCAGGAAGCGGAAATGCCAGGTTGCAAGGTGCAGTGCCAGAAACTCCCGGTCAAAAACGCTGTACTTGCGCTTAAAAAATGGGAGGGGCTGCCACGCATTCGCCACACGCTGTTCAACCACAGCCCCCACGGCTATGTCAGATGCATCGGTTGTTAAAGCTATGGACGCCGTGGGTGTGGGATGGGTGAGGAGGGCAGCGTTAGCCAGGGCGCACTTAGCTCCGTCAAAGGCCTGGACCCGTTCGGGAGTGCAGTCGACAGGGTCGTTAGCCTTCTTAAGCCGCAGGGCTTCGTAAATTGGCTGAAGGAGGTGGGCAGCGCGAGGGAGGATACGGTTATAGAAATTCACCATGCCCAAGACTTCCTGCAATGCCTTAACAGAGACCGGGCGGGGAAATTCCGCCACCGCTTGCACCTTAGAAGGCAACGGGACCGCGCCTTGTGGCGAAATGCAGTGACCCAAGAAGTCAATCACCGGCAGTCCAAACTGACACTTGGCCGGGTTGACTATCAGGCCGTGTTCGTCCAGATGACGGAAAACCTGTTTCAGGTGCGCCAGGTGGTCTTCAGCTGACGGACTGGCCACTAATATGTCATCGAGATAAACGAAAACGAAAGCAAGGTCACGCAACACCGAGTCCATCAGCCTCTGAAAGGTTTGCGCTGCCCCCTTCAAGCCAAAAGGCATGCGCATGAACTCAAAAAGCCCAAATGGGGTGATCACTGCGGTCTTGGGCACGTCCTCTGCGCGCACGGGAACCTGATGATAGCCGCGCACCAGGTCCACCTTAGAGAAAATAGTGGTACCAGCCAGGCGTATGGAAAAGTCCTGTATGTGTGGGATGGGATAGCGGTCATTGGCGGTGACGTTGTTCAGGCGGCGAAAATCGCCGCAAGGCCGCCACGACCCATCCGTCTTGGGCACCATGTGAAGCGACGAGGCCCACGGGCTGTTGGAACGCCTCACTATACCCAGACGCTCCATGATGGCGAACTCCTCCTTAGCTATAGCCAATTTTACCGTGTCGAGGCGCCGCGCGCGCGCAAAAACTGGCGGTCCCAGAGTGGGAATGAAGTGTTCTACCCCGTGTTTAGTAACCGCGGTGGAAAAGGCAGGCGTAGTCACCGATGGAAAATCCGCCAGCAAACGCTGAAAAACATCACCTAATGCTAAAAAATTAGCATGTGTTAACGGCCCGGCTCCCCCTGTCTCGCACGGAACAGAGGCGAAAGACACAGCATTAATTCAACGGCGGTTTTTCAACATCAACCAGCAGACCATCAGCACACAGATAATCCGCGCCGATAATAGGAACAGTAATTGCGGCCACTACAAAGTCCCACTCAAAATGGCGCCCGTGGAAGCAAACAGTCACCAACCTTGTTCCAAACGTCGCAATGGACGAACCGTTAGCTGCACTTAACTGTGGGCCGCCGCCTTCGGCCGACCTGTCTGTCTTAGCAGGAGGGAGTAGGCTCTTTTGCGAGCCTGAGTCCACCAGAAACCGTCTTCCTGACATCGTGTCCTTAATGAAGAGCAGCTCACTACGTCCGCCAGCGCCCACAGCTGCTACTGAGCACTGGCCCTGGAGTTTCCCGCCGCCTCAAACGTGCACGGAGGGACGCAGCGCCTCGCTTTGCCGCCGAACCGCTGGTGGAAGAAACAGAGGCCTCTCCCGCGCCGTCTCCGGGCAGTCACTTCAGCCACCACTGCCGGGTCCGCGTCCTCCGACGTCGGCTGCAGAGGCTCCGATGCCACACTGTCCACAGAGAACCGTCTGGTAGCCAGCAGGACCCAATCGGCCTCCTCAGCCAAACCTCGGCAGTCACCAGCGGCCAGACACGGGGAGTTAGCCAAAGCTGCGCGCACAGGAGACGGGAGCTGGCGCAGGAAAACGTGCGGGAAAAGGAACCCACCTTCGTCTGAGCCTAGCAGCGACAGCATATTGTCCATGAGATCCACAGCCGTCCCGTCGCCCAAACCGGATAGGGAAAGGATTCTATCTGCCCTCTCTGCGGTAGATAGGCTGTACCTCCGGAGCAGAAGATGTTTGAGGGCGACGTATTTATCGTGTTGCGGAGGGGCGCGCAACAGCTGCGTGGCCCGGCGTGTGGACTGCTGGTCCAGCGCAGTGACGACCAAATAGTATCTGGAGTAGTCCGCGGAGATTCCACGCAGGTGGAACAGTGCCTTGACATGCTGGAACGACGAGGCCGGGTCGCTCTGCCAGAATTCTGGGAGCTTCACAGCCGCGGCGAGAACGGCCGGCTGTGAGAGTTGGGGCGGCGTGGCCGAAGTGGATTCACACTCCTCTTCTGCTCCAAACATGTTCAATTCGGGGTCACCAATGTGGCAGGAATGAGGAAAAACCCAGCAGACGAAGGCGAGTTCGATGTTTATTCCTCAACTCCAAAAACCAACTGCAGCAGGAACAACCCTGCACCGGCGAGCCTGGGAACGTAAACCACGCCCCCAGCTCACAGTCCTGCTGGGTGAGAGGCATAGCCCCTTGTGTCCGCCACAATTGTCCAATTTAGGGATGTCCGAAATCATATTACAAGATTGTTCCAGGCATGAATATGAAAAATATATTCTAATATTTAAGATTACAGGTAAGAAGGATATATAAAAGTTTTGACCCACTTGACCTGTTGTTACATCTTTTCGGGGGGGGGGTCCAAGTCTTAATTAGGAGGAGGTTCAGACCCCCCCCCCAATAATTCAAACCGAGGTAACACCACTACTGCCCAACACTGGTCAATTGGTTTATCTCACGGGTGGCCCAATGGCCCAATGGTTAGGGCTGTAGCCTCACAGCAAGAGTGTCCTGGGTTGAACCTGGGGTTGTCCAACCTTGGGGCGGGGGGGTCATCCCAGGTCGTCCTCTGTGTGGAGTTTGCATGTTCTCCCTGTGTCTGTGGTCAGTTTTCCCCACTATCAAAAGAAATATGCATTTTCGGGTTAATACTCCTGTCTGTGCCCCTGACCAAGGCAATGGGAAAAGAACTGGAGTTGGTCCCTGGGTGCAGCATGAAGGTAGTAGCCCACTGCTCCTAGCTACACAGATCACAGCTAGGATGGGTTAATTTGCAGTAACTGGATATCCCCAAGGGGGTTAACAAAGAAAACTCAATTAATAACTTAGAATAAAGTAAACTCTACTGATATTTATAAATCATAATGATACTTGTGAAATGGGATTGCTTCAGTTTAGAAATTAACTACTCTATAAAGTTTTGTTTGTTTTTGATGTGGGAATTAAGTATTTGTGACCATTTATTAGCAATGTGACAGCATGTTAACAGGTCAGAAAACATAAAAACAAAGTATCTAAAAGTATTAAATGCATTATGTTCTTTCACTTTGGCTGTGTGACATGGTAGTTCTGCTTTGGATTTGTGTGGTTGTTGGTTAGGGTGTTGTCCAAGACATAGACATCATTCCTATATCACCAGCATTGAGTTAAGATGACGTGTGAGCTCACAATTATTTTTGAGGGCGTTTTACTCGCTGGCATGGATCAAAGATCAAGGCACTCTTGCCCTCAATAAGAATGGTGTTGTTTTTTCAGCTGATTAAACATTTTAGTTGCTGCAATGAACCCAGATGCCATTATTTTGAATTGTAAAAATGCAAGTCCATTTAAATATCCATTAATTTGATTCCTTGCATCTGTTTTTCTCCTGGAATGCCCGATGAGGCAATATTACATTGAAATGTTCGATTCTAATCAACATTAATTGACAACATTAGGTAACATAACCTAGCTACCTACCTAGTGTTTAAAATTTGTTTGTGTTAGTTATGTCATCTTTCATTTCAAATGTATGTACTGCTAGCCAGCTAATGGTATAGTCACATTGAACTATAATAAATAACATTGTGTTACATGAGTCGAACTAGTAACCCACATGCTTTCCATTCATTGTTGCTGAAAGCTCCTACAGGGCATTTTTCGACTGACAATTTATCAGTCTCAATTCAATTATGAATGACATAATCAAATGAGAACATCATAGATCACCTATCCATCAGAGTGCACACACGCTGTCACTTAAACACCGTTTATACCTAAGGGCAATTTAGAGATAAGCTTAGAAATGTGGTGCATGCTGTTGAAGACACATTCAATTTAAATATGCTTGAAGCATTTTGGTTCTCTGTCCCTTTTTCTTTCTTTCTTAATTTTTTTCCACAAATAGCTACCTTTCTGCTGTTGTATTCTATAATTCCAGTAAAGTCAGAGTCGAATACCCTAATGGGATCCCTCACACTTGCTCCATCCTCCCTTTCTCATACTCCTCCATGAATATCTACTAAGCCATTGGATTTTGATATGGTTTTATGGAATATCGTTCTCATCCCCATGAGTCTACCAGGGATAACTTTTATAACTCAGTGGGGATGGAACAGAACATATTAACCTGGATTACCATTGCCCAGGGGGAAATGTATCTATTTAAACAATTATCAACCATCAAATATGTGTCCATATTTGTGATTTGTGTGCTTGTTTGAGATCTGCAGACTGCTATTCATAAGTTGTGTAGATGTTTGCTTCAGTCTTCTTTCTGTATACAGTAAGCCTAAATAATATTAGAACAATCATTGGGTAGAATGGCCAAGTGACTCCAGGTAGCGACTAAATATTGTAAATATAATTAGAAGTGTCACCCGCAGAGTGAAGTGTATGTCACTAAACGTCCTACTGGAAGGTGTGTGTTTTGAACTGGTGTGACACACCAGTTTAGTTCCCATGTTGTAGCATACTGGTCTCTATGATTTGTGGTGGATGTTGCTGAGCAAAGCTTTCTTTGGCCCCGCCGCTAGGGGGCCCATGGAGGTCAGCAATAATCATGTTCATCGTAAATACAAGCGAGGATAATGGCAATACTTGGCACTGAGTGTGAGCTGACTAAACAGATGGACTTTAAAGACATTATAAAGGATTTTGCATCCAATGAGACAAGGAAAATGGCTGTATATGAGGCAAATATGAAACCATAAGGTAAAAAATTGCATTTTCTAATAAGAAATGTGTGGTGTAAGTGTAGCACATCTTTGTTGACCTTATTTAAGTGTGTCAGAGTTCTATTATGGTGTGTGTGTGTGTGTGTGTGTGTGCGCCTGTGTCTATATAGCCCCCGTTACTGAGTAAGTCTCTCTCACTTTACATGTATATGTGTTTAGTAGGAGAGAGCGCACGCACACAGGCCCTACATGGTCTTGCCCCTTTGTATTTCTGAACGTTTGCATCCTTACTCCATCGCTAGGCCACTCAGATCTTCTGACCAAGGTCTCCTATTTACACCCTGCTCCCTCCGTAAGTCCAAGGATGACTGTGCTTTTGCCATCAGGGCCCCATCCCTCTGGAATAGTCCCCCCCCCCCGGTTAGATCAGCTGAGTTTATAAACAGCTTTAAAAAAACTTCTCAAAAACCATCTCTACCGACTTGTCTACCCTGTAATGGGGCTGTAATTTATACTTTTCTGTGTATATAACTATGTGTATGTAGTTTTTTTTCCTGTATCTGTGCCATGTGCAGCACTTTGTAACTTGGTTTTAAAAATGTGCTATATATAAATAAACACGTACTTACATGTGATGATATGAGTAAAGCAGATTTGTTTTTGTTTTTTTTGTTGGTATTTTGTTTGTTTTGGGGTTTTTTTTGGGGGGGGGGCGTCACTTGACCTTTTCAGGCGCCCTGCCATTGCTGTCGCAGGGCAACAAATGGATTTTTTGAAATAGTGGGAGATACCAAAAGAGAGAAACAGGGGGACATAGAAAGAGGAGCATAATGTGAAAAATTATGAACTGTGTGAAGATGGAGATGGGTAGATGGAAAAGAGGAATGACAAGCTCACAAGGACTTAAAAGTGAGAGAAAACAGAACAAAAAAATAAAATAAGAGAAAAAGAAAATATTTCGGGAGAGGATGGATTTTTTTTTTTTGGTAAAATGAGAGAATAAAAATAAATAATAATGTAAAATAATAATACAAAAATAAAAAACATGTGGAGGTGTGCTACTGCTCTTACCTCTGTTGCCTGCCCACTTAGCAGAAGTCCGGTCAGTCGTTCTGCTGGTGACAGAGCTGCCTTGGTGTCTCCCAGGAACAGAAGGGGGGACCATTATCTGGGAAGTGGGTACAGGCTTTCAGAACCATGCTGTAGAAAAACAACTGCTTGAGCAAGTTGAGAATGGGAGAGTGAGAGAAAATTATCAGGGTTTGGACGACCTCATGAGACATCAGGAAAACCAGCAAACTCAAATGAGAAACTGTCATTTAGAAATATGAAAATTGTTATACTTTAATAGTCCAGGGGCCGAAAAACTGCAGCTTGTTCCTGTTGGGATGCTAATCAGGATAACCGCGGTATCGGTCACAGAAATTGCTTCACTTTCCAGCCTTCTTCTTTTTTTCTTTTTTTTCTTTTTTTTTGTTTTGGAATCACACATTAGCATTTTTAGATAATTGTCTTTAGTTCGGTACTTTTATAAAGTTATCCATTTTTTCTGCATTTTACAGAGTAATTATAGAACACAAAAATAGAACATGGGGTGTTTTCCCATTTGAGATAAAAGAAAAAAAAGAAAAAGTACAAAAACCGTAGTTACATAAACAAATTTAAATGTTTTGGGGAAATATACAATTTCCACTTCTCCCAAATTTTCTCAAATTTAGTTTCCTCAAGCCTCATGGAGAAGGTAATTATTTCCATCACAAAAATGTCGCAAATGATATTATACCAGTCCGCTATAGATGGGGTGTCCGGCTTAAGTCATTTCTTTGTAATTGCTTTTCTAGCAACTACACTCAATATTCCGAATAAGTAACTTGTATCAATGTTTGTGGGTGTTGCATGTAATAGACCCAGAGGGGTTCATCCCAATTAAAAGTAAGTTTTGTCCCAAATCTACTACTATTACTTCCGGCTGCTCCCGTTAGGGGTCGCCACAGCGGATCATCCGTTTCCATTTCTTCCTGTCTTCTGCATAGTCCTCTGTCACACCAGCCACCTGCATGTCTTTCCTCACCACATCCATAAACCTCCTCTTTGGCTTTCCTCTTTTCCTCTTTCCTGGCAGCTCCATATTCAGTATCCTTCTCCCAATATACCCAGTATCTCTCCTCCACACATGTCCAAGCCATCTCAATCTTGCCTCTCTTGCTTTGTCTCCAAACCAATATAATTGTTCCTAATCCTGTCCTTCTTCGTCACTCGCAGTGAAATCTTAGCATCTTCAACTCTGCCACCTCCAGCTCCGCGGCTCCTGTCTTTTCATCAGTGCCACTGTCTCCAAACCATATAACATAGTAGCTGGTCTCCCAACCATCTTGTAAACCTTCCCTTTAACTCTTGCTGGTACCCTTCTGTCGCAAATCACTCCTGACACTCTTCTTCACTCACTCCACCCTGCCTACACTCTCTTCTTCACCTCTCTACTGCATTCCTCGTTACTTTGGACAGTTGACCCCAAGTATTTAAACTCATATGCCTTCGTCACCACCATTCCTTGCATCATCACCATTCCACTGTCCTCCCTCTAATTCACGCATCGGTATTCCGTCTTGCTCCTACTGACTTTCATTCCTCTTCTCTCCAGTGCATACCTCCACCTCTCCAGGCTCTCCTCAACCTGCACCCTACTCTTGCTACCGATCACAATGTCATCCGCAAACATCATTGTCCATGGAGACTCCTACCTGATCTTGTCCGTCAACCTGTCCATCACCATCGCAAACAAGAAAGGGTTCAGAGCCGATCCTTGATGTAATCCCACCTCCACCTTGAACCCATCTGTCATTCCAACCACACACCTCACCACTGTCACACTTCCCTCATACATATCCTGCACCACTCCTGCATACTTCTCTGCACCACCCGACTTCCTCATACTATACCACACCACCTCTCTCAGCACCCTGTCGTATGCTTTCTCTAAATCTACAAAGATACAATGCAACTCTTTCTGGCCTTCTCTATACTTCTCAATCAACATTCTCAAAGCAAACATTGCATCTGTGGTGCTCTTTCGTGGCATGAAACCATACTGTTGCTCGCAAATCGTCACCTCTCCTCTTAACCTGGCTTCTACTACTCTTTCCCAAATCTTCATGCTGTGGCTGATCAACTTTATACCTTAGTTGCTACAGTTCTGCACATCGCCCTTGTTCTTGAAAATCAATACCAGTATGCTTCTTCTCCACTCCTCAGGCATCCTCTCATTTTCCAAGATTGTGTTAAACAATCTAGTTAAAAACCCCACTGCCATCTCTCCTAAACATCTCCATGCCTCCACAGGTATGTCATCAGGACCAACTGTCTTTCCAGTCTTCATCCTCTTCATAGCTGCCCTCACTTCCTCCTTGCTAATCCACTGAACTTCCTGATTCACTATCCGTACATCATCCAACCTTCGCTCGCTCTCATTTTCTTCATTCATCAGCCCCTCAAAGTACTCCTTCCACCTTCTCAGCACACTCTCCTCGCTTGTCAGCACATTTCCATCTCTATCCATGATCGCCCTAACTTGCTGCAAATTCTTCGCAGCTCAGTCCCTCTGTCTAGCCAATCGGTACAAGTCCCTTTCTCCTTCCTTAGTGTCTAAGCTGTCATACAACTCACCATATGCCTTTTCCTTTGCCTTTGCCACCTCTCTCTTTGCTTTACGCTGTATCTCCTTGTACTCTATTCTACTTTCTTCATCTCTCTGACTATCCCACTTCTTCTTTGCCAACCTCTTTCTCTGTATACTTTGCTGTACTTCCTCATTCCACCACCAATTATCCTTGTCTTCCTTCCTCTGTCCTGATGACACACCGAGTATCTTCCTAGCTGTCTCCCTCACTATTTCGTCAGTGCTTGCCCAGCCATCCGGCAACTCTTCACTACCACCCCAGTGCTTGTCTTAACTCCTGCCTGAACCTCACACAACAGTCTTCCTTCTTCAACTTCCACCATTTGATCTTCGGCTCTGCTTTCACTTGCTTCCTCTCTTGGTCTCCAAAGTCATCCTACAGACCACCATCCGATGCTGCCTAGCTACCCCTGTTACCACCTTGCAGTCTCCAATCCCTTTTAGAGCGCACCTTCTACATAAGATATAGTCCACCTATGTGCACTTCCCTCCAATCTTTTACACCACCCTGTGTTCCTCTCTCTTCCTGAAATATGTATTCATCACAGCCATTTCCATCCTTTTCGCAAAATCGACCACCATCTGTCCTTCCACATTTCTCTCCTTGACTCCATACCTACCCATCACCTCCTCCTCACCTCTGTTCCCTTCACCAACATGTCCATTGAAGTCCACTCCAATCACCACTCTCTCCTCCTTGGGTACCCTCTCCACCACGTCATTCAACTCACTCCAGAATTATTCTCTCTTCCATCTCACACCCAACTTGTGGGACATATGCGCTGATAACATTCATCAGTACACCTTTGATTTCCAGCTTCATACTCATCACTCTGTCTGACACTCTTCACCTCCAGCACACTCTAGACATACTCTTACTTCAGAATTACCCCTACCCCATTTCTCCTCCCATTCACACCATGGTAGAAGAGTTTGAACCCACCTCCGATGCTCCTGGCCTTACTCCCCTTCCATCTGGTCTCTTGCACACACATTATGCCTACCTTTCTTCTTTCTATCATATCAGCCAGCTCTCTCTCTTTATCAGTCATAAGGCCAACATTCAAAGTTCTGACTCTCACCTCCACCTGCTTGTGCTTTTTCCCAAATATAGTCACTAATTCTATATCAATCTTACACCAAAAAGTATTTACTTTTGGGCAGGCCCAAAACATGTGCCTAGTGATTGGCTTCCTGGGAACCACAATTTCTCCAGCAGCTGGAAGAGCCTGAGAGGTGAGATGTCTGAACAGGTGTGATAACCTACTATCTACTAAGACTCTTCCAGCCAAACAGTCTCCATGAGGTTGAGCTTGTTGTCCTCCTTTGAGATTTGCAATATTTTGTCCAAACTTCCTCTGGAATAGAACTGTTAGTTTCCCTTTCCCATTTTTGTTTTATATAGGTGGTACAGTTAGTTTCTCTTTCCTATTTTTGTTTTATATAGGTGGTACACTTTACAGCCTTCTAATGGCAAATGGATCTTTCTCTGTGTTGCACCAAAGACAAGAAAAAAACAAGTTGTGAAAATAGAAAGCAACTAAATAAATGCACAAAAGGAAAAATAAACACAGATAATTGGAAATTGATTTTGAATCAGAGCTTTCTCAGGCAAAAGCTTGTTGTTTGGGATTAAAAAAGATGATCTCCAAATTGTTGTGCTGTGCAGTTTTGACCCAATAAAAGAAAATGAAAGGCATACAAAGAAGATAACATTGCTAAGGTCAGAGACAGCAAGATTAAAGAGAAGAAGAGTAGCAATATGCTGGCGCGATGTGAGTATGTATAGTACGTTCATTCAGCTTGGGTGAAGCTTGGTTTAAATGTATCACTGAAAACCCGAAAAAAAATAAATTGAAAGAGTTTAGATGGAGCAGAAGTATGGGTTTAACGAAGAAACTCTTGCCCCAATGGCTGCAGAATGAAGGGAAGCCAAAAATCAAGGATGCATATGTTCACATTCAGAGTAATAACCTAGATGGCCCTTGTAAGAAAAGTCATTTTGTGCTTAGATAAGTGTTGTGAGAAAAATGAACTTGGATTTGATGAGACATTTCCCTGATTGAAATGTTATTATTATTTGCTTCCATCCAAGGTCCCAACGGCTATTTTAAATTTCATCTGAACCAATTCACCTTTCAACCTCAGGATTTCCACAGGAACTATTTCACAATTACATAAAGTTGGTTAGAAAAGCAATATTATTATCGCCTTAGTCCTAACAACAGTCTGACTTTGAACTCCTTCATGGACTACTACTGCTACTACTTTCGGCTGCTCCCGTTAGGGAGCGCCACAGCGGATCATCCATTTCCATTTCTTCCTGTCCTCTGCATCTTCCACTCTCATACCAGCTGACTGTATGTCCTCCCTCACAACATCCATAAACCTCCTCTTTGGCCTTCCTCTTTTCCTCTTCCCTGGCAGCTCCATATTCAGCATCCTTCTCCCACTATACCCAGCATCTGTCTTCCACACGTCCAAGCCATCTCAATCTTGTCTCTCTTGCTTTGTCTCCAAATCGTCCAGTCTGAGCTGTCCCTCTAACATAATCGTTCCTAATCCTGTCCTCCTTTGTCACTCCCAGTGACAATCTTAGCATCTTGAACTCTGCCACCTCCAGCTTCACCTCCTGTCTTTTGGTCAGTGCTACTGTCTCCAAACCATATCACATAGTTATTCTCACAACCATCTTGTAAACCTTCCCTTTAACTCTTGCTGGTACCCTTCTGTCACAAATCACTCCTGACACTCTTCTGCCTGCACTCTCTTCTTCACCTCTCTTCTGCACTCCCCATTACTTTGGACAGTTGACTCAAGTATTTAAACACATGCACCTTTGTAACCTCTACTCCTTGCATCCTAACCATTCCACTTTCCTCCCTCTCATTCACATATGTATAATATATATACATCCATCCATCCATTATCCAAACCGCTTATCCTGCTTTCAGGGTCGTGGGGATGCTGGAGCCTATCCCAGCAGTCATTGGGTGACAAGCGAGGAGACACCATGGACAGATCGCCAGGCCATCACACAGGGCCAACTGTCTCATAAATGCTCTAACGTTGATGTAAAGTCACTGTTGGATTAAATCTAAGATAGTAGATTGTAATTATCTCAGAGGTATGTGGACTTGTTAAAGTTTGTAATATAGAGTTAATATTCTAAGGGATGAAAAACTGATGTTAGCTGAAGTCCTGTGTAATTCTTAAAGAAAAAAAAGAAACATACACAGGAGTACAAGAAAAAGATCAAATTACAAAATAAATAGATAAATAAATAAATCCAGATAAGCATGTAGGTCAAGGAGACCTCTATCTATAGGAAAGCTGTATTATCCTATAGGTCTTCTATAGTTAGTGATATCAAATAAAATCCCATTTTTCAGTCCAACAGGCTATAGTTTGCCATGGGGGTAATTGTAAATCGCTTATCTTTTTTAAAGGTACACTCTGTTATAGTGTCAAACAGCGACCTCTAGGGGCAAATGTACTCCACTTGCTTTACATTTTAGACTGATGTTTTGGTGTGTGTGTGTGTGTGTGTGTGTGTGTGTGTGTTTGAGTTTAAGTTGAATAGGAACAGGGGAAGGGTTGTGTGAGTGTGGGAGGATGCATTTCAAAACAACAATCCGAGGAAAGTGTCCTTGCCTGGATAGTATATGGGATTGCGACTGATCTCACCATCGTATAAATGTTGCATATGCTACCCTGAAAGGAAAATATGTTGAAACTAATCGAGGATTCAGTAACAATGCTATGTTTTCAGTATCTGCTCTGTGTAACTGCAGTACATGATGAAGGCTGTTTCACACACTTAAAGATTCTACTTTCAAGAGAAAACAAACTGATCTGTTTTGGTGGTGGTGTGTTGGGGTAAGACAGAGGTGTTGAAACACGTCCTGTATACCACTGTTTTGAGCATTATGTAGCATTTGTTGAGGACATAGACATTTAATCAGGTTATGACTATTATTTCAGTTTCAGTTGAAACTTAAAGATGTTATAGGTCACTGAGTTAATCGTGCTAACAGTAGGCCATAATGACACATCCTGTTTAGGTAAACCATACAGACTAGGTGTAGCTTACACCTGGGTATAATCTGTGGTACAAAATTCTGTCAATAGCATTGTCCTGTTCTAACTGCTTCAGACAATCTATCACCTTTTTCTTGTAACCACTAGGTGGATGTCATTTCAGGGGCTCATAAGTAAAGTCATAGCTTTCTCATGATAGTCTCTCTGGTTTAATGAAACAATGCATCTACCTTTGTCCACTGGAAAGATGAATGTTATTGTCCTTACTGAAAGTCGTCAGAGCTTCCTCTCGTCTCTGCTGATACTGGATGGTGGCGGCTTCACATTGCTGAGGCGGGCTGAAACTTTCGTCCGCAGTTGCTTTGCTTCCAGCTCTGTGATGTTGTTGTTACAGATCACTGATTCCGTGGCTGTGATCAGTTTCACTAGCGGGACATTCCTTGGCATGACGGCAAAATTCAGCCCCTTAGCAAGTATATCTTTCTCCGCCTGAGTGAGTCATCTATCGGACGGATTCGTCACACACTTGTCCACATCACCGGCATGTGTCTGGCATCTGTCTCTGTCTGCTGTTGAGGGCACGTCTGCTGATGTCTCTGGCGTGCAGCAAGTAGGTCGAACTTCTTTTGTGGCCTAGTTTTAGACTTTCCATGTTGTGCTTGACGAGCCTTCTCCATGAACTCAATCAAAATGTTGGAAAGTGGTCTGTGCTAGATGTGACATGAGTCTGTTGGATCTGCTCCTCTTTGGCTTTCAAAACGTCAATAATAAAATTAGTTTGTGTCACCCATTGGTTCAACAGCTAGCTCTTGTTGGAAGATCTTGCTAGGTTGTTGACCCTTGACAGAAGATTTTGTTTGCAAGCTCTTAGGTGTAATCCCACTCTGTCTGCATCTGAGGCTGAATCTCAGGTGGTTCCTGTAGTCTGCCACCTTGCACACAATTTGCTCATACCCATGTTCAAGTTTAAGGCAATCCTTGCTGAAATGAGTCAAAATGTCTTGATGCATGCTCAATAAAGCAGGTAAGGAAACCCCAAAAAGTTGAATATGTTCATCTGGACACAACGTTTAGTTAGAGAGACACTTCATCACTCATCTAAAGTGACTTCGTCAGTCTCAGCTGACTGCACGTATCCCCACCCCTATAAACAGCAGTTGCATAACAACCAAAACTGTCACAACCAAAACCAGCAATAATTTTTGTAACAATAGTATTGTTATGTCGTGCTTGTTTCCATACAGGCTTTGTTTTTTTTTTTAGAGTGGAACACTTGTGAAGCGTAACTGGCTGTTTCCACGGTTACCGATAATATACATATGTTATACAGATGGGGTTTGTTATGCCATGTATGTGAAGCGCTTACGAAATTAATAAATAGTGTAAACAGCTAAAATGCTTTAATCATCCATTCTGTATAATGTAGAGACAGCACAGAATGAAACATAGTGGCAGTGGACAGAGCAGAAAAACTGACTTTTACTGTGCAGCTTACTAGCTAGCGAACCAGCTAACAGGGAAATTGCGGAAGCTGAAGAGGATGATCGGGTCAGTCGGCAGTGAAAGATGGAAGGTTTGAAACCTCCGCCGACATTGTGTTTGGACTCTGGCAACCTAGTGAAGTCATGGAAATTGTGGAAGGAGGAGTTTACACTCTACATGGATCTTTCTTTGCCTGATGCAGCAGAAAAGGTAAAAGTGAAACTCTTCTACTACCTTACTGGAAAGACTGGTAGGGAAATTTGTGAAACTTAGATGAGTGATGTGACTTTGGTCAGGAGGAAACTCAGTGACAAGTTTGCAAAATTTGATGGACCTTGCAACCCTAAGGTAAATGAGACAGAAAGATATTGCTTCTTCATGAGAAATCAAGGTACAGATGAAAACATAGATACACATGTAACTGATCTCAGCGTTAGCCAGCACATGCAGCTTTGGAGAAATAAATAACTCTTATATGTGATAGAATAGTATGTGGCAATAACAACTCGGGACAGAGAGAGAGAGATCACTTAGGAGAGGAAAAGCTGACATTGGACAAGTGTCTATAGTTGTGCAGAGCTACAGAGTTGTCACATGAAAATAGCAAAACAACTGAAGGAAATATAGTGGAAGAAGTACACATGGTGAAACAGACAGCAAAAGGCAGAATAAAAACACGGACACTGTGTCATGTATGTTCTGTGGGAAGACACATGAAAGGAACGAGACCATATGTCCAGCCTTTGGAAAGTGCTGCAAAAAATGTGATAAAGAAAATCCCTTTACAATCAGATGTAAATCCAAACCAGGTAAATGGAAAAGAGGAAAACAAGTGCACCATGTGACTGAATAGGACAGTGATGATTATAAGGACATCATGAGTGTCACTACTACAGCGATACTGACAAAGACTGGTAACGAGACCAGAGATAACAAAGCCAAGAACAGCTAGCTTTTTGCAGGGATGCTGGTAGGCAAAGAGCTTGTGAAGTTTCAAATAGATTGTGGCACTACCTGTAATAATAAGCATCCTTATAAATCTCTTGAATCCAGACACTCAGATGGAACACACAAAGAAAGTGCTGGTAATGTACAACAAGACCAAGCTTCATTTGGCAAATGCAAGGTGAAGGTGAGAATCCAAGAAATCAGAAACAATACCGGCTGGATTTTGTGATGTTGAATAAGGACTGTAGACTGCCACTGCTTGGCAGGAGGGCAAGTGAAGCTATGAAACTTATCAAAGTAGAGTATGAGAACATAATAGCTATCGGCAGCATCATAACTGAAGAGGAACCATCTCCGTGTGAATTAACCATGGAACAAGTAAAGAAGGAGTTTGGAGATGTGTTCACAGGTGATGGCTGCCTGGGAGATAACAGGATCAAAATTGATGAGAGGGTGGAGCCAGTGAAACTTCCCAAATGACGAGTCCCGGTTGCCATGATGACTCTGCTGAAGGAAGAACTAAGGGATCTTCAAAGGAGAGAGATCATCACACCTGTGGAGAAAAGCACGGAGTGGATCAGTAGTCTGGTCACTGTGCAGAAACCTAATGGGAAGCCAAGGATTTGCATCGACCTAAGACCACTTAACCAAGGCACTGAAGTGCAGTCATTTTCCTCTTCCCACCATCGATGACATCCTCCCAGACCACTCTAGAGCAAAGGTGTTTACAGTCTGTGATGTCAAACACGGATTTTGGCACGTCAAACTGGAGGAGGAGTCAAGCTATCTGACTACATTCTCCACACCGTTTGGCAGATTTTGGTGGCTTAGGATGCCTATGGGAATAAGCCCAGCTCCTGAAATTTTCCAGCAGAAGTTGACACAAGTGCTGTCAGGGCTGCCAGACATATACATCATAGCCAATGACATATTGATCACAGGAGAAGGTGATACACAAGAGATGGCCAACAAAGACCATGATGAAAAAGTGAGACAGTTCCTAAATAGATGCAGGGAAAAGAACATAAAACTGAATGCAGACAAGTTCAGACTGAGATGACAGGAAGTCCTATACATCGGACACCTGCTAACAGCTGATGGACTGAAATCGACCCCATAAGGTTCGAGCAGTGAGAGACATGCTGAGACCAACAGATGTGAAAGGCATACAGAGACTTGTTGGCACGGTGAATTATCTTTCTAAATTCTACCAACACTTATCGGATGACTGCAAGATACTGAGACAGCTCACACACAGATAAAATATGTGGGATTGAACAGAAATGCATGAGGAAGCCTTTCTTGCAGGCTCAAGGACAATATAGCCAAAGCACCAGTACTAAAGTACTATGACCCAAAAGAGGAACTGGCATTGCAGTGTGATACATCAGAAATGGGACTAGGAGCAGCACTGACACAAAAAGGGGAACCTGTAGCATTTGGGAGCAGAGCACTGACACATATGGAAAGGGGCTATGCTCAAATCAAAAAAGAATGTCTGGCTATTGTCTTTGGCATGGAAATGTTTCATCAATATACTTATGGCCGGAAAGTGACAGTACAGAGTGACCATAAGCCTTTAGGGAACATTGTCAAGAAGTCGCTGTTGAGCGCATCAAAGAGACTCCAAAGAATGTTGCTCAGGCTTCAGAGATATGACATAAATGTGATCTATGTCCCTGGATGTGACATGTTGCTTGCAGGTACCTTGAACAGAGCATACTTGCCAAAGAGCTCAACTACAGGGTCAGTGGAAGCTGAGATCGAGACAGTCAACATGGTGGATTACCTACCTATCTCAGAAGAGAGACTAAGCACAATCCACTCTGCTATCCGAGAAGACAAAATACTACAGACACTAAGCAAGACCATTCAAAGGGGATGGCCACAAAATAAGAAAGACACACCGATGGATATCATGCACTACTCCTCGTTCCAAGAGGAATTGAGTGTTCAAGATGGAATCATCTTCAGAGGAGAGAGTTGTCATCCCGGACACACTCTTGAGGTGAGATCACCCGTCGTATTCACTCCACTCACCTGGGGGTGGAGGGATGCCTCAGGTACATGAGAATGTCTCTACTGGCAGGGAATGAATGAACATATTAAGACGTTCATAGCAAAATGTGACATTTGCAGATCAGTTGATACAAAACAAAAGAAAAATATATATCATCCACACAATGTACCAAGTAGACCGTGGGCCAAGGTTGATACGGATTTGTTTACGTATGACAACAAAGACTATTGCATTACAGTTGATTACTATTCCAACTTTTGGGAAATTGACTACTTGACAAATACAAAAACAAGTACTGTGATAAAGAAGCTGAAGGCTCACTTTGCCCGTCAAGGTATCCCAGATGTAGTTGTTTCAGGTAACGGGCCAAAGTACACTCCCAAAGAGTTCCAGCATTTCCGTCAGCTGTGGGAGTTCCAGCAAAAAACTTCATCTCCTTGATACCTGCAAAGCAACTGGAAGGTGGAGTCTGCTGTGAAAACAGCAAAACAACTGATGGTGAAAGCCAAGGCGGCAGGAAGAGGACCCATACCTGTCTATTTTGGATCGCCGCAACACACCAACTCAGGGACAAAATACAAGCCCAGCTCAGAGACTGCTGAGTTAGAGAACCAGAACCCTACTACCAATGAGGGGTAGTCTTCTGAAGCCAGAGGTGAAACATACAACACAAGAACAGATGGACAGCAAATGAGACAAGCCAAATACTTCAACAGGACAGCCTGTTGAAGACATGGACATGGACACTGAAACGGGGAGACCATGTTAGAATACTGCCTTTTGAACCCCACACGGTCCTGAGAAAGGTTGCAGTGGTGAATCCTGTGGACCACAGGTCCTGTGCAGTACAGCTGGACACTGGCGGTGTTCTTCGGTGGAATCGACATCACCTTAAGACGGGACCAGGGTACAGGACCCAGTGTGTCAAACCGAACAGTGAGTGTTGAAGCTTACACAACACCAGAGACTGTTGCAACCCCTGACAGAGTCATGGGTGACATACAACAGAGTTTAACTACCAAATATGGTCGAGCAGTTGTTAGGCCAAGATACCTGAAGGGCTATAAGATGTGAAACAAGGACACTGAAAAGAAGAACAAGAAAAAAAGGGGGGGTGTTAAAATGAAAATGTTGGAAAGAATTGTGAAATCTTTATTATTTGAAATGTCACTGGGAAAATATTTTCAACATTGATAAGGAACACATTTTTATTTGATAATATTGTTTTTTTATTGTTAAGAGAGGATACAAAGGAAGTGACGTCATATAGTTTTTTGATGTTATTGAAGTTAGACTGTTGAATAAGGGATCACACTTCAGAAGAAAAGAAAAAGGATGTAACGATAGTATTGTTATGTGGTACTTGTTTCCACACGGACCTTTTTTTTTTTTTTAGAGTGGAACACTTGTGAAGAGTAGCTGGCTGTTTCCACAGTTACCAATGTTAGATGTTATATAGATGGGGTTTGTTATGCCATGTATGTGAAGCAGTTAATAAATACTGTAAGCGGCTAAAATGCTTTAATCGTTTATTCTGTGTAATGTAGAGACAGGACAGAATGAAACAAATTTAATGTGCAAATTTTCATGACCATTAATTAGAGTTACATTGGCCATGTGTACTATTCACAGAGGACTGGGGAATAGCTGAGACTGACAATGTCCCCACCGATGCAGCGGCCGAGGAAGGGGAGAAATCCCAAATTAAACAGGCCCTGGTTAAGTGTGGTTATTCTAACTGGGATTTTGTCAAAGCCAGGAAGATGCCCAAACAGTGCACCAGCTGATTGAAGAGAAGGACAACAGTTGTCTAAGCAAAAACCGGTGTTGTTTCTCTATGTGGCGGGAGTTTCAGTACAGTTGAGATGCATATTTTCCAAACATCATGTTTCAGTTGCTTTCAAATCCCATAACACACTGGTCCAGAAATTGGTCCACCCCAAGGATCGGGTCCACCGGCACAAGCAGAACAATATAGTGTATGTTGTTAAGTGCAGGATTGCTGTGACTTGTCCATCGAGGAAACCGAAAAGATTCTGGCAAAGAGGAGGGCACAACACAGGAGAACTGATGCGTCAGGCCAGGATTCTGCAGTCTACACACATCTACAGGCCAGTGGTCACTCCTTCAAGGATGAGGGTGTGCACATCCTTGATAGGCAGAAACACTGGTTTGAAAGGTGAAAGTTCAAAGAGGGGTCAAAGAGGCCATCTATGTGAAGAGAGAATGACCATTCATGAACTGAGTGGGGGCCCTAAGAGTACATCTGTCGCCATCTTACAATGCTGTGATTGTAACCATCCCCCAATCCTATGTGAATGGTACACATGGCCATTGTAACTCTAGTTAATGGTCACAGCAATTTGCATATGAAATTTATCTTTTTCTCCATTTTTTTTGGTCATTATGACATTTTACTGTTTATACGGGTGGGGACACCTAGTCACTTAGATGAGTGGTGATATGTTTTTCTCAATAAACGTGTCCAGATGAACGTATTCAGCTTTCTGTGATACTTTATGGGTACTTGTGAAATTAATTTTAAATTAGTCTGTAAAATTGTTAAAAAAAGTCTATTATGGTCAAACGTATTAGAGTAAAACAAGCCTACAACTCTCTGTTTTCCTCTTTGTAGTATTTTGAGTTCAAACAAACCAGGCATATATTTTCTACAACTCCACAAATGTACAGGCAGTCATTGTTCATTACCTTTCTGGGTGTGTTTCATCTTCATCCTTCATGCCGCCACCCCAGGGCTTTTTTGGATTACATGTATTTAGAGCTGCTCAATGAGCATTTACACTTAAGCTCCACCAGGGAGGATTAGACCTCTTCTGTGGATTTCACCTTAGAGACTTCAGTCTGGAGAGATGTTCTCCTGGTGGATTCACTGAAGGAGCTGATCGTAAATATGTATTGAGAGATTACTCGCTCTCTCTCTCGCTCTCTCTCTCTCTGACCATCCCATTCTGGTTTGGAGCAAATATTGACTCCAGACTTGGTGGAATCTGATAAGCCAACTGTAAATCAAAAGCGGATGTGTCTTTCTGTCGTCCAGACAGATGACCTGTTACTTAGGTGAGCAAGTACATATCCTGCCATTCACTCCACAGAGTGTGAGTTTGAACATGCATGTGTTTGTGTGCGTGTAAGAATACATATTTGTATTTTTCTCTGCTTACATGCTAACCTTCTATATTTATTTTTGCTGAATTGCTCTTGAGCCAACATAATGAGATCATTCTTCCACATTTGATCAGTTTGCTATGTTTCATGGTGAAAGGACCCAAAAACATAAATAAATATGTATTGTATAGCATTTTTAGAGTGAAGACTTCATTGAATGAAGATAGTTTAAGGACTGGGAATTGTTTTAAATAAACATAAAAGCCATTCCCTGGGTTTTTGTAAAGCCATCATGCTGTCTACAGAGAAATGCAGTGTAATATACTATGTAGGTTAAATGTATTGTGACTGTGATCCTCTGTTGGCTTTTCAAAAATATCTTGCTTATTGTAGTATCTAAGAATGTTTACCAGGAATTCAGCTGACTTTCACAGAACTAAAGACTCAAAATATTTAAGCACTGAAAATGTTTCTCTTACAGTACATTGAATAGACAATGTCTCTTAGATGCACTAATCTCCACCGCGATATCCATTGCTAAGGAGTCGCAATGATGCAGTTATGAACTCTAAATCTATAGAACAGGAATTGAAGATCCCCAGAAATTGAATAGAATAAATAAATGTCCTTACCTCACAGATGTTGTGGGAGCAGACTCTCCGTGTTTGCAAGTAAAAATGAAGGCACAATCAGGCAGGTGTTTAAGATTACAGTCCTTTAAGACAGATGTTGCCAGTCTTTGATTGCCATGACCCACCTGTAGAGATACATGTATGGCTCAGGGACCAACAAGTGTGTTGTGCAGTACAAGAAGCAATACATTCTCATTCCCTGTAATACAAGCAAGGTAATTAAAATTACTTCTAAATTGTTCATCAATGAAACATTGCCCTTTTCAGTCTTCAGTCATTGCATACCAATGATTACATCAAACAGACAATGCAGATCAACAGTTAAAATGTTCATGATATTTTGGGACACAATTTAATACAAACACACACACACACATATATATATATATATATATACATATATATGTATTTTTTTTATGGAACATCATAATTTCAAATTTGAACCTTCTAATCATCCTCCATAGATTTTACCTGTGGAATTACACAATTTAAGGCTTAAGTGCAATTTTAGGCTCCTATTTACAGTAATCCATGTACTGCATCCACAAACATAATGTCTCTAGACTGTTATGGTGACAATCGAGTGATTCATGCATGCCCTTTAAATTGTATACCCAGATTATATATATATATATATATATATATATATATATATATATATATATATATATATATATATGTGTGTGTGTGTGTCCACAGGATGTTGTAATGAAACCTTCGGTGTAGAAAAAAAAAGCTCAACAATTCAGGAGCAAAGATATATTTTATGGTTCAAAGTTGATAAATGGCAGAACAAGCCTGTTTCATGCTCAGCACACTCATCAGCTGCCTACATGGTTACAGTAAACATTGTTATTTATTCCGGTTGCCTACCTTCTAGGTGCAGTGTCCAATTACAGGGTGGGGGGATGGGCCAAGTTACAGTTACAACAGTTGGAATATTGATATATTTACACCGGGGTAGGGAGATGGGCCAATCTATGGTTAGAACGTTGATACATTTGAACTGTCCAATGGGGATAGAGTAGGGTACATTTAAACAAAAATATGGTAGACAGAGAAAATCGATGGCATAAAGACTAAGTATGGATACATGAACAAATGTTACATACACAATTAAATGGGCATACATATATAAACAAAAAGTAAAAAAAAACCAAAAGGTTATACACAGATCAAAGCAGTTCAGTTTGGGTTCAATTACATTTAGTTACAAATCAGATGTGTTCTTCTACGTCTACAGCAGCTGGCCAGTTCGTTCTTGCTGTTTAGATTTGCCAAATGGAGATTGCAAATAATAAAGTATTTTTCCATGAGGCACAAATTGCATTTTTTTGGTGTTCGTAGAATATGCTCTGCTCTTGGCAAGCACCTTCCACAATATAGTATAGTCAATTCCTTTGTCCGCCAAGGACCAAATTTGGCAGCTTAGGGCTGTTGCATTCCTTAAGTGGTTATTTCTCAAGCTGCACATGTGGGTGTTGTACCTGGATTTGAAACTGTGTTCGGTCAAACCTATGTAATTATCCACTTTCCCATTGTCTATTCTGGTTACCAATGCCTGGTACACAGCACTCTCTTCTTGGCATTTACCATTAAGGGGGCATGATGTCTTATCTTGACAGTTACTGCCGGGGGTGTTCGTGGTGCGGGTTACTTTTTTGGCCATGGTGCCTGCATTGTGGGATGTTATAACCTGGTTTATATTTGGCATGTAGCTATAGCTGATTTTGAGCATAATTCTGTTGAGGATCTTTCTGAGTGGGTGACCTGGTGCAAAGCATTCATCCAAAAGGTTGAGGAACATCCTGCCGTTATATTTGGCAGAGGTGTAAAAACTCGGTCCAGAAAGTAAAAGTCCAAACGATGTACGTATTTGCTCCACTCATGCACTACACCAGCAGATTCTAGTCAACACCACTCCTCAACTAGGTAGGGAAAACTAGCTAATGAAATCAGCTGGTTTAGTAACATGGTTGGAGAAAATACACGGTTTGGACATTTACTTTCTGATATTTGGTCATTGGCGGACAGAAACATTAATTATTAAACCAACCTGGAAAATCCTCTCAAAGAACAAAGCATATTCAACTAGCAGTACAATGTGCAATCTATGTGTAACCCGTTTTTCACTGGCGGGCAACGCCAAGCACATTTAAACAAGACAAAAGCCTAATGCTACCAGTTACTAAAGTGTTACAATACAATCCAATGGTGCAACAGGATCCTGAGTTCTCAGCGGTGGAATGGTGAGCTGGCCGAACCTCCTGTGCACTAGTAGGCTAGTGCCACTAATGACAATAATAGTGATAAATGATAATAGAAATAATTAACCAAGATAATAATCAATTTAGTAGCGCGGTGCCTCCACTGTGAAAATACTACACTTACCTAAGGCTAGTGAATGGTGTATCTTCCCAGAATTAAACAAACATGTGGTTAATGCAGATATTATAACCCTGCTGTGTACTGAATTACTGTGCAAGCTTATTACCAGCACTCTATAAGTAACCTAGGTTTTGCATATGCGGAAAATGAGCTGCCAATACACCCTAAATATAATTACTAATAATAGGATTTATTTGATAATAATTAGAGAGAGAGAGAGAGAGAGAGAGAGAGAGAGAGAGAGAGAGAGAGAGAGAGAGAGAGAGAGAGAGAGAGTGTAGTATTGTTGATTAAATAAACATTAATTGAAATTACACAGGGTGTGACAACCGGTCACAGTAAACAGAAATAAAGTATCAAAAGAACACAAAAATACCCAGCGCTTTCCGTTGGGGCCCGTTGGTGCACATTAAAGCAGTTCTCTGAGCGGAGGGCAAGGCAGCCACCGCTACGATGCCCAGGCGACGAGATAAAAGTGTGTGTGTGTCAGTATAAATGAAATTTTCGGGTTACTCACAACCCATTACTCCCTCCACCGGGAGGCTGTGTGCAGTCCAGAGGATGGAAGGCATAGTGCTAGCCTAGCAGCTGGCAAGTGTCGGCTCCCCGGTAGCGGCCTCCACCCGCAAGATGGCCACAGGTTGCAATGTTCAGACAACCCTGGCGAAGATAGTGGTCCTCCGGTGGGCCCAGCGCCGGAGAGCAGATGAAGCCTCTTTCAACAGCAGACAGGTCCCAGGAATGGAGCAGAGCGGCTCCCCTAGTTAGATCACCGTCCAGCGCAGCCCGATGACTTCTGGCTAGCCTCCACAACTCTAGTCGGCTAACACACTAGCACTGGATGCTAAATCCACTTAGCTAGCTAGCGGCGACACTGGCTATGGGGCAGAAACAAAATAATCGGACTAAAACAAACCCCAACAGCAAGCATACGACCGCGGGCCAATCGCAACACTCCTGTCCTCAAATGCGGGCCTAGTACACGGCTGTGTATAAAGTCTCCGCGAAACGGGTACTGAGACGGAGCAGTAGAGAAAAATGGACGTCTCTCCTCGGAGTCTCGCTTGGAATCTCAAACTCCTCCCTTTCCGTGAGGAGATCGACCGTTGTGAACCTCGCGATTTTGCGGGCATAACAACTCCACACCACATCATTGGCTAATAACAAAATTCAAATAAAAATACAAAGAACAAATACATTCCATTGGTGCACATGTTTAGAAACCCACAAGAACATAGGACATGTCCAAGACACAAAGCATGCTGGTAAATGAAGTACCACAAAGTATGTACAATAGATTTTAGAGGTCCTTACATATGTCTAACTGAAAAATATTTTATCATTTGCAAACCAGAAATGTCCACATTGAATAACCGAAATGAATTGGCCGACAGTTGCAGACATAGATATAAGCACCTATTTTTAATTATAAATAAATAATGCCAATAGACAAATACCCCCCCCCCCATAGGACCATTACAGATCACGTGTTTTTGAATTTTTGAATGTCGCACCTCTCCCTTCCCTACTGGACCTTGTGCACGTGATGTGCATGACCAGGCAGTAAATAGTGTGTCCTTTCCCAAGTAGCTTTATTGACAGCTGATAATTGCTTATGGCATGAAACAGGCTTGTAGTGTCTCATAAAGAATTTACTTGACTCATTGGATATACACTACCGTTCAAAAGTTTGGGATCACCCAAACAATTTTGTGTTTTCCATGAAAAGTCACACTTATTCACCACCATATGTTGTGAAATGAATAGAAAATAGAGTCAAGACATTGACAAGGTTAGAAATAATGATTTGTATTTGAAATAAGATTTTTTTTACATCAAACTTTGCTTTCGTCAAAGAATCCTCCATTTGCAGCAATTACAGCATTGCAGACCTTTGGCATTCTAGCTGTTAATTTGTTGAGGTAATCTGGAGAAATTGCACCCCACGCTTCCAGAAGCAGCTCCCACAAGTTGGATTGGTTGGATGGGCACTTCTTGCGTACCATACGGTCAAGCTGCTCCCACAACAGCTCAATGGGGTTCAGATCTGGTGACTGCGCTGGCCACTCCATTACCGATAGAATACCAGCTGCCTGCTTCTGCTCTAAATAGTTCTTGCACAATTTGGAGGTGTGTTTAGGGTCATTGTCCTGTTGTAGGATGAAATTGGCTCCAATCAAGCGCTGTCCACTGGGTATGGCATGGCATTGCAAAATGGAGTGATAGCCTTCCTTATTCAGAATCCCTTTTACCCTGTACAAATCTCCCACCTTACCAGCACCAAAGCAACCCCAGACCATCACATTACCTCCACCATGCTTAACAGATGGCGTCAGGCATTCTTCCAGCATCTTTTCATTTGTTCTGCGTCTCACAAACGTTCTTCTTTGTGATCCAAACACCTCAAACTTGGATTCATCCGTCCACAACACTTTTTTCCAGTCTTCCTCTGTCCAGTGTCTGTGTTCTTTTGCCCATCTTAATCTTTTTCTTTTATTGGTCAGTCTCAGATATGGCTTTTTCTTTGCCACTCTGCCCTGAAGCCCAGAATCCCGCAGCCGCCTCTTCACTGTAGATGTTGACACTGGTGTTTTGCGGGTACTATTTAATGAAGATGCCAGTTGGGGACCTGTGAGGCGTCTGTTTCTCAAACTAGAGACTCTAATGTACTTATCTTCTTGCTCAGTTGTGCAACGCGGCCTCCCACTTCTTTTTCTACTCTGGTTAGAGCCTGTTTGTGCTGTCCTCTGAAGGGAGTAGTACACACCGGTGTAGGAAATCTTCAATTTCTTAGCAATTTCTCGCATGGAATAGCCTTCATTTCTAAGAACAAGAATAGACTGTCGAGTTTCAGATGAAAGTTCTCTTTTTCTGGCCATTTTGAGCGTTTAATTGACCCCACAAATGTGATGCTCCAGAAACTCAATCTGCTCAAAGGAAGGTCAGTTTTGTAACTTCTGTAACAAGCTAAACTGTTTTCAGATGTGTGAACATGATTGCACAAGGGTTTTCTAATCATCAATTAGCCTTCTGAGCCAATGAGCAAACACATTGTACCATTAGAACACTGGAGTGATAGTTGCTTGAAATGGGCCTCTATACACCTATGTAGATATTGCACCAAAAACCAGACATTTGCAGCTAGAATAGTCATTTACCACATTAGCAATGTATAGAGTGTATTTCTTTAAAGTTAAGACTAGTTTAAAGTTATCTTCATTGAAAAGTACAGTGCTTTTCCTTCAAAAATATGGACATTTCAATGTGATCCCAAACTTTTGAACGGTAGTGTATATATATACACTACCGTTCAAAAGTTTGGGATCACCCAAACAATTTCGTGTTTTCCATGAAAGTCACACTTATTCACCACCATATGTTGTGAAATGAATAGAAAATAGAGTCAAGACATTGACAAGGTTAGAAATAATGATTTGTATTTGAAATAAGATTTTTTTTACATCAAACTTTGCTTTCGTCAAAGAATCCTCCATTTGCAGCAATTACAGCATTGCAGACCTTTGGCATTCTAGCTGTTAATTTGTTGAGGTAATCTGGAGAAATTGCACCCCACGCTTCCAGAAGCAGCTCCCACAAGTTGGATTGGTTGGATGGGCACTTCTTTGAGCAGATTGAGTTTCTGGAGCATCACATTTGTGGGGTCAATTAAACGCTCAAAATGGCCAGAAAAAGAGAACTTTCATCTGAAACTCGACAGCCTATTCTTGTTCTTAGAAATGAAGGCTATTCCATGCGAGAAATTGCTAAGAAATTGAAGATTTCCTACACCGGTGTGTACTACTCCCTTCAGAGGACAGCACAAACAGGCTCTAACAGGTACTATTTAATGAAGATGCCAGTTGGGGACCTGTGAGGCGTCTGTTTCTCAAACTAGAGACTCTAATGTACTTATCTTCTTGCTCAGTTGTGCAACGCGGCCTCCCACTTCTTTTTCTACTCTGGTTAGAGCCTGTTTGTGCTGTCCTCTGAAGGGAGTAGTACACACCGGTGTAGGAAATCTTCAATTTCTTAGCAATTTCTCGCATGGAATAGCCTTCATTTCTAAGAACAAGAATAGACTGTCGAGTTTCAGATGAAAGTTCTCTTTTTCTGGCCATTTTGAGCGTTTAATTGACCCCACAAATGTGATGCTCCAGAAACTCAATCTGCTCAAAGAAGTGCCCATCCAACCAATCCAACTTGTGGGAGCTGCTTCTGGAAGCGTGGGGTGCAATTTCTCCAGATTACCTCAACAAATTAACAGCTAGAATGCCAAAGGTCTGCAATGCTGTAATTGCTGCAAATGGAGGATTCTTTGACGAAAGCAAAGTTTGATGTAAAAAAAATCTTATTTCAAATACAAATCATTATTTCTAACCTTGTCAATGTCTTGACTCTATTTTCTATTCATTTCACAACATATGGTGGTGAATAAGTGTGACTTTCATGGAAAACACAAAATTGTTTGGGTGATCCCAAACTTTTGAACGGTAGTGTATATATATATATATATATATATATATATATATATATATATATATATATATATATATATATATATATATAGAGGACAAGTCTGACTTGCCTTGATTGTGTACTACATCTGTGTTGCCAGTTCATACGGTGAAATCTCCTTTGTTTTCTGTGTGTGGGGGTAATGATGATGTACTGTCTGGTGTGGGTGTTCTTGAAGAACCTCAAGTGGAGGTAAACATGAGTCCTGCATTGGATGATCAGTTCAATTCAGTTTAGTTCAGTGCAGATCGTTATTGTCCCTCGGGGGAAATTTGATTTGCAGTAGAGGGCAAAAACACAAAACACAACATACACAAGGACATGGGACATTAATCATGAAAGTTACAGCAAACTACCAAAAACAGTTTGTTAAAAGTATCAAGCCATTAGAATGGTAGCCATAATACAGTGGTCAAGGTTTAGTGCAAATTATAAGTGCATTTATTGCACTTGGAACAAAGGAAAATTTAAACCCATTGCTTTATTACACTGGAGGGACTTGCATCTCTGCCCAAAGGGGAAAAGAATAAGTTCCTCCAAGAGTGGGCAGTCAGAGCTGGCCAAGATCGACCCTGCTTTCTGCAAAACATGTCTGTCAAACATATCTTTTAAAGAAAGCTATTGTGTGGCAATTATTTTTCTGGCTACTTTAACAATATTGGACAAATAATTTTTGTTTTGCACTGTAATAAGCTTCCTATGCCAAGAAACTAAACTACTACTACTACTTTTGGCTGCTCCCGTTAGGGGTCACCACAGTGGATCATCCGTTTCCATTTCTTCCTGTCTTCTGCGTCTTCCTCTGTCACAGCAGCCACCTGCATGTCTTCCCTCACCACATCCATAAACCTCCTCTTTGGCCTTCCTCTTCTCCTCTTCCCTGGCAGCTCCATATTCAGCATCCTTCTCCCAATATACTCAGCATCTCTCCTCCACACATGTCCAAGCCATCTCAATCTTGCCTCTCTTGCTTTGTCTCCAAACCGTCCAACCTGAGCGGTCCCTCTAATATAATCGTTCCTAATCCTGTCCTTCTTCGTTACTCCCAGTGAAAATCTTAGCATCTTCAACTCTGCCACCTCCAGCTCCGCCTCCTGTCTTTTCGTCAGTGCCACTGTCTCCAAACCATATAACATAGCTGGTCTCACAACCATCTTGTAAACTTTCCCTTTAACTCTTGCTGATACCCTTCTGTCACAAATCACTCCTGACACACTTCTCCACCCACTCCAACCTGCCTGCACTCTCTTTTTCACCTCTCTACTGCACTCCCCGTTACTTTGGACAGTTGACCCCAAGTATTTAAACTCAAATTCCTTTGTCACCTCCACTCCTTGCATCCTGACCATTCCACTGTCCTCTCTCTCATTCACGCATAGGTATTCCGTCTTGCTCCTACTGACTTTCATTCCTCTTCTCTCCAGTGCATACCTCCACCTCTCCAGGCTCTCCTCAACCTGCACCCTACTCTCACTACAGATCACAATGTCATCCGCGAACATCATCGTCCATGGAGACTCCTGCCTGATCTTGTCCATCAACCTGTCCATCACCATTGCAAACAAGAAAGGGCTCAAAACCGATCCTTGATGTAATCCCACCTCCACCTTGAACCCATCTGTCATTCCAACCGCACACCTCACCATTGTCACACTTCCCTCATACATATCCTGCACCACTCCTACATACTTCTCTGCAACTCCTGACTTCCTCATACAATACCACACCTCCTCTCTTGGCACTCTGTCATAAGCTTTCTCTAAATCTACAAAGACACAATGCAACTCTTTCTGGCCTTCTCTATACTTCTCAATCAACATTCTCAAAGCAAACATGACATCTGTGGTGCTCTTTCATGGCATGAAACCATACTGTTGCTCGCTGATCGTCACCTCTCCTCTTAACCTAGCTTCTATTACTCTTTCCCAAATCTTCATGCTGTGGCTGATCAACTTTATACCTCTGTAGTTGTTACAGTTCTGCACATCGCCCTTGTTCTTGAAAATCGGTACCAGTATGCTTCTTCTCCACTCCTCAGGCATCCTCTCACTTTCCAGGATTGTGTTAAACAATCTAGTTAAAAACTCCACTGCCATCTCTCCTAAACATCTCCATGCCTCCACAGGTATGGCATCAGGACCAACTGTCTTTCCATTCTTCATCCTCTTCATAGCTGCCCTCACTTCCTCCTTGCTAATCCGCTGAACTTCCTGATTCACTATCCCTACATCATCCAACCTTCTCTCTCTCCCATTTTCTTCATTCATCAGCCCCTCAAAGTATTCCTTCCACCTTCTTAGCACACTCTCCTCGCTTGTCAGCACATTTCCATCTCTATCCTTGATCGCCCTAACTTGCTGCACATCCTTTGCAGCTTGGTCCCTCTGTCTAGCTTATCGGTACAAGTCCTTTTCTCCTTCCTTAGTGTCTAATCTGTCATACAACTCACCATACGCCTTTTCCTTTGCCTTTGCCACCTCTCTCTTTGCTTTACACTGCATCTCCTTGTACTCCTGTCTACTTTCTTCATCTCTCTTACTATCCCACTTCTTCTTTGCCAACCTTTTCCTCTGTATAATTTGCTGTACTTCCTCATTCCACCACCAATTATCCTTGTCTTCCTTCCTCTGTCCTGATGACACACCAAGTACCTTCCTAGCTGTCTCCCTCACTATTTCTGCAGTGGTTGTCCAGCCATCTGGCAACTCTTCACTACCACCCAGTGCCTGTCTTAACTCCTGCCTGAACTCCACACAACAGTCTTCCTTCTTCAACTTCCACCATTTGATCTTCGGCTGTGTCTTCACTCGCTTCCTCTTCTTGGTCTCCAAAGTCATCTTACAGACCACCATCCGATGCTGCCTAGCTACGTTCTCCCCTGTCACCACCTTGCAGTCTCCAATCCCTTTTAGATGGCGCCTTCTACATAAGATATAGTCCACCTGTGTGCACTTTCCTCCACTCTTGTATGTCACCCTGTGTTCCTCCCTCTTCTTGAAATATGTATTCACCACAGCCATTTCCATCCTTTTCGCAAAATCGACCACCATCTGTCCTTCCACATTTCTTTTCTTGACTCCATACCTTCCCATCACCTCCTCATCACCTCTGTTCCCTTCACCAACATGTCCATTGAAGTCCGCTCCAATCACCACTCTCTCCTCCTTGGGTATCCTCTCCACCATGTCGTCCAACTCACTCCAGAATTCTTCTTTTTTATCCATCTCACACCCAACTTGCGAGGCATATGCGCTGATAGCATTCAGCAATAAACCTTCAATTTCCAGCTTCATACTCATCACTCTGTCTGACACTCTCTTCACCTCCAGCACGCTCTTGACATACTCTTCCTTCAGAATTACCCCTACCCCGTTACTCCTCCCATTCACACCATGGTAGAAGAGTTTGAACCCACCTCCGATACTCCTGGCCTTACTCCCCTTCCACCTGGTCTCTTGCACACACAGTATGCCTACCTTTCGTCTTTCCATCATGTCAGCCAGCTCTCTCCCTTTATCAGTCATAGTGCCAACATTCAAAGTTCCAACTCTCACCTCCACATGCCAACCCTTCCTCCTCTCTAGCTGCCTCTGGACATGCTTTCCCCCTCTCCTTCTCCTTCGCCCAACAGTAGCATAGTTTCCACCGACACCCTGCTGGTTAACAGTACCGGTGGTGGTCGTTGGTAACCCGGGCCTCGACTGATCCGGTATGTAAGTCTTATTTATGATCCGCATATTTGATTTGGCAAAGATTTTACGCCGGATGCCCTTCCTGACACAACCCTCCCCATTTGTCCGGGCTTGGGACCGGCACTAAGGATGCACTGGCTTGTGCATCCTCAGTGGCTGGGTTGCCAAGAAACTAAACAAAAGGTTAAAATAGAGTAAATAAAGGATTTGCAAACTAAAGCCATCAGTGTCTTGCACATATTAAAAGTATTCAGTCTGAGCAAAAAGTGAAGTCTCTGCAGGCCCTTTTTGCAAATTGAATATGTCTTGACATCATGGTTCAAGTTCTTGTTAATCAGTGTTCCCAGGTACTTGTAGCCAGAGCCAGTACTACAACAAATCAATGAGACAGGCATTTGGTTTTTGTGAGATGGCACACAAAATCACCACAACTGCAAAATAGCAACAACAGCACCACTGTATGCACACTGCCGCACTACACAGCACTTTTCGTTAATGAAAAGCTTTTTTATAATTATGTTATTATTACTATTGTTATAACAATAATCATAATAATAATCAATTTTGGGAACCTCAGAATTGCATCTCTGCTCTTCACAGATGATGTGGTTTTATTGGCTTCATCAGAACGCAATCTCCAGCGTGCACTGGGGCTGTTTGCAGCTGACTGTGGTATGGCTGGGATGAGAGTCAGACCCTCCAAGTCGGAGGCCATGGTTCTCTACCGGAAAATGGTGGATTGTTCCCTCCGGGTTGGGATTGAGTTGTTGCCTCAAGTGAAGGAGTTCAAGTATATCGGGGTCTTGTTCACGAGTGAGGGTAGGATGGAGTGGGACATTGACAGGCGGATTCGTGCAGGATCAGCAGTAATGTGGACGTTGTACCGGACCGTTGTGGTGAAGATGGAGCGTTGCCTTCCGGCTCAGCTCTCAATTTACCAGTCAATCGTCGTTCCAACCCTCACCTATGGTCACGAGCTTTGGGTAGTGACCGAAAAGGTGAAATCGTGGATACAAGCAGCTGAAATTAATGTCTTCCCTAGGGTGTCTGGGCTCAGCCTTAGAGATAGGGTGAGGAGCTCGGTCATCCAGAGGGAGCTTAGAGTAGAGCCGCTGCTCCTTCACATTGAAAGGAGCCAGTTGAGGTGGTTTGGGCATCTGATAATGATGCTTCCTGGGCACCTTCCTTTGGAGGTTTACCAGGCACGGCCAACTGGGAGGAGACTCCGGGGTAGACCCAAAACTCACTGGAGGGACTACATGTCCAATATTGCCTGGGAACGCCTTAATCTCTCAGGAGGAGCTGGAGGCCATTGCTAGGGAGAAGGATATCTGGAGTGCCCTACCTAGCTTGCTGCCACTGTGACCCGACCCTGGATAAGCGGCTGAAGATGAATGAATGAATGAATAATAATAATAATAGGCTCCAGCAACCCCTGCAACATTCGCGGCATGGAAAACATAAGGCTGCATCAGCGTTAATTGAATAATCCAGCCAGGGTCTGTTATGGTACCATGCAGTTGCAGAAATCCGTTTCTGCCCTTAAATCATTTGAGCTGGAAATGTGTCCAGTTTTACCCGGTTGAGCATATCGTCACTGGGGTCATCCGGGGATACTGTTCGCTGTGGGAGTGCTTGCTCTGGTCCGATCCGGTTAGCAGCAGCAGTGAGCAGCTGTTGTTGAAGCGGAGCTCGCGGAGGCTCGTTCTGCTGGTTGTGCACCGGCAGAAAGCTGATGTTGCTTGTTGTGGCGCCAGTGATGTTGTAGAGTCAAGAGAGATGGAGGGCTCACAGGCCGGTGGCAGCACTGGTGGCATGGAGTGTGCGGAAGCTAATGCGCCGGTTGAGATCGGCTTATTTTTATTTTATTTTTTTTAGCTAATTTCTGAAGTCCATTTTGTTATCCCAATTGTGATCATATTGATGAAGTGGTGGTCTAGCACAACGACCAGGACACATACCCACATCCGGCTTCCCACCTGCAGAAACAGCCAGTTGTGTCTGTAGGGACACTTGACAAAGCCAGAGGTAACACGGGGATTTGAAAAAACAATCCCCGTGTTGGTAGGCAACGAAATAGTTTGCTATGCTATCTGGACGTCTGACTACCAGATTATTGTATATGTTTTGTTTTATCCATAAGTTAGCTGACTAAAAACTGAGCTTTTTATACTTATTTTTGTTTGCTTATTGAAGTGGGTCATTCTTGGCCAAACAAGGAGAAAAAATGTTTGGCTTTTTGTAAAATATGACTCAGTCAATTACTTCTTGCTTTCTGCTCTAACAAGGGTGGCACAGTGGCCCATTGGTTAGTGTTGTCACCTCACAGCGATAACGTCCTGAGTTTGAAAACTGGGGTTGTCCAACCTTGGGGATCATCCCAGGTCTTCCTCTGTGTGGAGTTTGCATGTTCTCCCGTGTCTACATTGGGTTTTCTCTGTGTGCTCCGGTCTTCCCCACCATCAAAAATATATTCATGTCCGGGTTAATTAATACTCATGTCTGTGCCCCTGACCAAGGCATGGCAAAATGAACTGGAGTTGGTCCCCAGGCGCAGCATGAAGGCGGCAGCCCACTGCTCCTAGCTTCATAGATCACAGCTAGGATGGGTTAATTTGCAGTAACTGAATTTCTCCAAGGGATTGAAAAAGGAAACTCAATAATTTAGAATAAAGTAAACCCTACTGACAAATAATAATGGTACTTGTAAAATGGGATTGCTTCAGTTTAGAAACTAACTACTCAATAAAGTTTGTTTGTTTTTTGATGAGGTAATTAAGTATTTGTGACCATTTATTAGCAATATGACATCAACATCAAACATCAAAATGTGGTTGTTGGTTAGGATGTTGTCCAAGAAATAGACATTGTTCCTGTTGCACCAGCATTGAGTTGAGATGATAATGTGTCAGTGCCCCTGACCGAGGCATGGCAAGATGAACTGGAGTTGGTCCCCGGGTGCTGCATGGCAGCTGCCCACTGCTCCTAGCTACACAGCTAGGATGGGTTAAATGCAAAGAATTTCCCACAGGGATTAATAAAAGTAGATCAAAATCCAAAATAAAATAACAAAATACACTTGTAGCAGATTTTTTTAAGCACCATCAATAAGATGGGGGTGCTGTCACAGCATGTTACATCTACAGACAGGTTGCAAATGCCGCAGCATTTACACTTTCAGTGTGGAGGTATATCTGCAGTTTAGCCATAAGCACAACAGTTGTTTTCTACTGTTTTAGGAGCAGTAGGCCCCAGACTTCAGAAGTCACAGATCAAATATCAAACAATACTTTTGGGACCTGATTGAGGACCTGGTAAAAAAAAAAGCTTCTGTTCAGAAGTCAGTTCATCGATTCTAGACTATGGGTGAAAAATTTATAATACTAGTAGGTGTTGAACATTACCTTTTGCCTACACACAATGTAGCAGCAGTAAAGAGTTTGGATAGAAGACAATATGCAGCCCCATAACATTGTGCATGTAAAACATTGAGTATGGCAGAATCTCAGTATGCTGCCTTATTTTGGCCCATTATTTCAGTCAAAGCACAGAGAGGAGGTTCACCCTCTCTTGATCCTCCTAAGTATTAGTGGTGAGCACAATGAATGGACGAATCATGAATAAATCATGAATGCACTCACTGGATTCATCCTGCTGCATGTGGCAACACTACAAATCCAAAACCTTGAATATATCAGATGGTATGTAAGCTACGAAAGGAGGGCATGGAATGATGCACCTTCTGGCAAAAGGAAATAATAACGGTAATAGTAAACTTTAAGTATATAGCACTTTTCAAGACAAAGTTACAAAGTGCTTTGCAAGATAAAAAAAAAAGTAGACAAATGAAGGTAAAAACAATTTAAAAACAGTTTAAAAGTAATACAACATTGGGAAGGAAATATACAAGCAAGAGGAACTGCATATGAGGAAAAGTAAAATAAGTACAATAAAACTAAAATATTGAAATAATCAATAAATACATATTAATAAATATAAACAAGATGAACAAATAAAAAATAAAAAAATCCGACCACAAATCAAATGTATATAAGCACACTTATAAAAGACTGGAGCCTCCAACTTAAAAAGTACGTCTTTTGCCGAGAGACTAAAAAAGTTCTTAGTTGTGGCTCCAAAAACATAAAATAACATCTCCCTAAATATGCAAGATTTTGTGGGCACGTAAATAATTTGGAACTGAAAGCATCATTATTGTCATTTGTATAACTACAGAATGATATTATTTGTTATTGCCAGCTATTTGTTATTCCATCCATCCATTATCCGGACCGCTTATCCTGCTCTCAGGGTCGCGGAGATGCTGGAGCCTATCCGAGCAGTCATTGGGCGGCAGGCAGTGAGACATGCCTCTTCCCCACTGGGTACAAAAAAAACATCCAATAACATCTGGCTTTTATCTTTGGTGGGAAAGGTTACAATCAGCATCCAGTCCCGGGACAAATGACTCTGCAGTAGTAACGGGTATTTATCGGCTCCAGCTCTGATCAGCAGTGATGGAAACCTGATACACACATAGACATGCTAATCTTCGCTTTGCCAAAAAGTGACCGTCTGCCAAAAACGTATTGCCGTTCGCCGTTTCCTCCTACCTTGTGACTGAAAGTTTGTTTCTGCCTCAAAATAACTTGAAAAATATAAACTGATACAGCTTGTGGACGGCAATCCTATTTTGGCGGATGAACACTTTTGGCATGACCTATACGACACTGGCGCATTGGTGATGTTGAACGTGATGCACTAGAAAAAAAATAAAAATGGGAAAGGGGTCAAGCGCCCATTTTAGCGGGTAATCCCGTCTTTGAAAAACCTGTTTATAACACACTAATTTTGGAGGGAAAAGGGCATTATTTTCCTCTTTTTTTCCGAGATCGATTTTTATTTGTTTATTTGTTTTTTGTGATTCAGGTTAAAAAAATGGTTCCTCTTTGGGTTTTCAGAAAATTCTTTATGAAACCTAACGTCAGACACACCAGTCAGTTAACTGAAACAACAGCAGACCTGATGCATGTCAGATTTGGTATGAGGAAATGGAGCTCTGCTAGATAGTGAATTGTACTTGTCCAGACCTATGCTATCCTATGGCAACTAGCACACTGTTCAGTATATATTATGTATGGTTGTGCTGATGTTGAACTATGCACTTCATGCATATTATGTTTCTATGAAGGAATGCGGTCGGTGTATTAATTAAGTGGATTTTTTAATGTCTCTGCTGGCGATCATATAGATTATGCAAGGTTGCTCTCATAGCTACAGACCTTTCATTTATTTCAGCAATACCAACATCCCTGCTCTTTTGGGTTCTACTCAGCCCTGATACAGGGTTCTTTGAGAACCTGGTGATATCCAGGATTCTGGTCATATCGGACCAAAGGGTCCAGTGTTGCTCCATAGAGATCTCACCTTACAGAAATCTGAGGTCTATAACAATGAAACCTATGTTTAATTTCGATAACCAAAACAGGTGTCCGTAATTTTTAACTTGTCTACTTACCGTGTGGTGTCATGCACCCCATCTCCAATGCACAGACACATTTGTAGGCTTTAAGCCTAAATTACATCTATTATTTTTATACTTGAAGTTATCTCCCCATTTCATGGCTCAGTTGAGTGTCCCTCTTAAAACATAAGCATGATAACTCCAGGTTTATATTATTGACAATTGTATTCTTCATGGTGGCCCAGTGGTTAGCACTGTTGCCTCACAGCAAGAAGGTCCTGGGTTCGAACCCCAGGCCATCCCAGGACCTTTCTGTGTGGAGTTGGCATGTTCTCCCCATGTCTGCATGGGTTTCCTCCGGGTGCTCCGGTTTCCTCCCACCATCAAAAAGACATGCATGCTAGGGTTAATACTCCTGTCTGTGCCCCTGACCAAGGCAATGGAAAGAAGAACTGCAGTAGGACCCCAGGTACTGCAGCTGCCCACTGATCCTATACAATAGGATATATTAAATGCAGAGAACGCATTCATTGTAAAAATACAATGTCAAAGAAAGTGGCTTTCATCATTTTCTTTCATTTAATTTTATTCTTCACCAATGATTAAATTTGTAACAGTTTCAAATGTGTGGTATGTAGAAAAAAAGTATTTTCTAACACTTACACAAACTTACCATCTGACATTTTCCTAAACCTCAATCCTTTTCATGACTTACTTTGAGTATGGGAGGTGAAAAAGGATCTATCTGTGTCATGGTTATGGATAGGAGTGAAAACATCAGTATAGCTGTTCGATGCTGACCATCTGTGATCCTACTGAGCTTTTGGTCTGACTTCTTTTCCATCTGTGAACCCTCAGTATGGTGACAGAATGTATCAGTTTTTTTTTTGTCTCCAGCACTGAGTAGTAAATGTAAAGTCAGTTGATTATATAGTAATCTGACATAACATTCACCGTCAGTACACAGGAAGAAAGAGGAAAGACCTCCTACTGATCTTACACCAGGACTGTAAAAAAGTAAAAAGTACAAGTGATGAGAAGTACCGTCTTGCTGCTGAACAAAGAAACAAGACAAGGATTTAGAAATGCATTTTAAACAATGTGAATATATGTGCTTGTTATCTGGACCTTACACCACTTTCCTTTCCCCTTTTCTCTGTTCTCACAGGTAAGTGCAGTCAGGAATCTGATCCAAGAGAAACAGTGAAAGAAGAATAGAGAGAAAATGGGGGAGAGAATAAAGTTAGATCTTCAACCATCTTCAACACTATTCAGCTCTAAGTTGGTTTGCTAATCTTTGCTTTTGTCTTTGCTTTTCTTCAGTGTTACATAGCCAAAGATGATTGAATTTGTGTCCACAGGGCTACTTGTGTGGAAAAAAAGTATTTCATGCAAAAAAGCTGAAGGTATTCCTTGGAAGCCAAATAAATTAGATTACATTACATTACAGTCATTTAGCCGATGCTTTTATCCAAAGCGACTTACAATAAGTGCATTTAACGTAGGAAATGAGGTGAACTACTAATCATCAGAGGTCATAAGTGCATCTAAACAAGCATCTAAGAGCAAAACCAGTGCTAAAGTAAAAGCGCAAGAAAGAGTTTTTTTTTTAAATGAGTGAATACAATAAGTGCTAAGAACAAGTAACAGGGTAGTAGTTCTTAAAGAGGTGAGTTTTCAACCTGCGCCGAAAGATGGGCAATGACTCCGCTGTCCTGACATCAGTGGGGAGTTCATTTCACCACTGTGGGGCCAGGACAGAAAAGAGCCGTGACCGGGTCGACTGGCAGCAAGGGCCTCTGAGCGACGGGGCAACCAGGCGTCCCGAGGCAGCAGAGTGAAGTGGTCGGGCTTGACCATGGCCTGGAGATAGGAAGGAGCTGTTCCTTTCACTGCCCTGTAGGCTAGAACTAGAGTCTTAAACTGTATTCGAGCAGCTACTGGGAACTTAGGGCGGTTGAACACCAGACGAGCTGCAGCTTTCTGAACAAGCGCCAGAGGTCTGATAGCCGACACCAGGGCGCAAGCAAGGAGGGAGTTGCCGTAGTCCAGCCGGGAGATGACCAGAGCCGGGATGAGCACCTGTACCATCTCGTCAGTGAGGAATGGGTGAATCCTCCTGATGTTATAGAGGAGAAATCCGCAGGAGCGAGCAACCGATGCAACATTTTCAGCAAACAACAGTTGGTCGTCCAGGATCACACCCAGATTCCTCACAGTCCGACTTGGCGTCACCATGGTGTTGTGAATGGTGATGGCCAGGTCTTGGTGCGGGCAACCTTTCCTCGGGAGGAACATCAGCTCTGTCTTGTCCAGATTGAGCTTCAGGTGGTGTGTCACCATCCACTCCAAGATCTCAGTCAAGCACGCAGCAATGCGTGTCTCTACTTGTGTGTCAGAGGGAGGAAAGGACAAGATCAGCTGGGTGTCATCGGCATAACAATGGTAAGAGAAGTCGTGCGAGCGAATAACAGAACCCAGGGATGTCGTGTACAGGGAGAAAAGGAGAGGACCCAGAATCGAACCCTGTGGAACACCTGTAGTCAGTCTGCGAGGCTCCGACACAGACCCCCCCCCCCCATATCACCTGGTAGGAGCGACCCGTCGGGTAGGTTGCAAACATTGAGAGTGCAGAGCCTGTGACACCCAGCCCCTCGAGGGTAGAGAGGAGGAACTGGTGGTTCACTGTGTCGAATGCAGCTGACAGGTCCAGGAGTATCAGGACAGAGGAAAGAGAGTTTGCTCTCACAGAGTGCAGCGATTCTGTCACTGCAAGGAGGGCCATCTCTGTTGAGTGACCGACCCTGAACCCAGACTGGTTGGGGTCCAGGAGGTTGTTCTGGTGGAGGTACAAAGAAAGTTGGTTAAAGACAGCTAGTTCGAAAGTTTTGGATAGAAAGGGTAGAAGGGAAACTGGTCTGTAGCTTTTGATGTCCGAGGGGTTAAGTGATGGTTTCTTGAGAAGGGGGGTGACTCTAGCAGTCTTGAAGGCAGATGGAAAACATCCTGCCTGGAGGGAGGTGTTGATAACGTGGGTTAGATACGGAAGGAGTTCAGGTGCTATAGACTGAAGAAGAGGGAAGGGGACCGGGTCAAGGGAGCATGTGGTGGGGCGACTGGATGTGATGAGGTTTAGAACCTCATCGGGGGGGAGGGGAGCGAGGTGGGATAGGGTGGAATGTGGAGAGGTGAGGGAGGGTGCAGAGGGTGGGATAGTGCAAGCAGCACTAACCAGGTGGTGAGAAAAGGAGGATCTGATGTCGTTTACCTTCTTGTCAAAGAAGTTAGCGAAGTCATCAGGGAGAAGGGAGGAAGTAGGAGGAGGAGGTGGGGGTTGAAGAAGTGTAGAGAAGGTTTCAGAGTTTCCTCGGATTAGAGGCAGAGGCAGAAATGAAGCTGAATCAGTTCATCTGGACAGTCTCAATAAACATTGTGTCCAGATGAACTGATTCAACTTTCTTTTTTTAGTTTTCTTACCTGGATTATTGAGCATGCATAAAGAAATGTTGATTCGAAGAGTTGGGTTCTCAGTCATTAAAGGAAAGCACAAGAGAGTATTTTGTGTGTATTTCTCGGTGTCTTTAACCATTTAGTTTAACCATTTGCTTGACGTTACACTGTTGTTAAAGTTGACAAGTTAGGCTTCATGATTTCAGTTTACTGTACGGACCATTGTACTTTATGAATATTATTGGTATGATCACTATGATGAGAAACCAACTCAAACACAACTAGAAGAGTGCACTCAGAAGTGTGCAGATCTCCGCCAGGCGTATCTCCCTTTCTCCAGTGCTCGGACTTCGGCGAAAAATCAGTTGAGGAGTTAGCACTCAATTGCAGTATAAAAACAAGTTTTTCGGAGGGTTTGAATCAGTGCTTAATTTGTAAATGAGGAGGTCCCAGAGCATTGAGAGGGTGTTGCTCCGGTAGGTTAGGGGTGAGAAAAAAAGAACGCATTTTAAAAATGCATAAAACAGTGCTTTTCATGATGCTGAAACAGCGACGCAATAGTCACGTGCTTTTTGACCAATAATTTTATTGTTGCTTTTATTAAATAGACGGGCCTAGCCTAATCTGACATGACAATGAGGCAGTAGACATAGGCACAGTAGCAAAGTTCGCCAAGTTAATGCCGCGCTAAAGAAACTTTCAAATGTTAGGCAAAAAACATTAAACAACTTGCCAGCGTACAATACAGGCTATTGCGCTTGAATTACACAATCTGTCCCGATACATTGATCACCATCACAAAACTATAAGGTTCAGTTAACAACACTGCAGAAAATAATTTTTAAAAAGTACCTTTTATTTATTTGTCCAAAACAGCCCACAAAACATCAATAGAGCCTTCAGCCTCCTTCTCCCTGCTTCTTACTTTACTCCTAGTGTCCTGTGCAGTTCTATGTCCTTTAGTAATCCATGACCTCACATATGGAATGGGTTTGAAAAGGGTGAGCGGTGGTCCAACAAGGCAAAGGAAGAGTAGCATGGAGATGGTGGATGTGTGAAGAGATGACCTGTTTGTGGTGCAGAGTAGGTTCATCTGGGAAAAGCCCCTCTCACACTCTGCACTTGAGATGGGGACATTGTTGACTGCTGCCAAGGTCTTTCAGTCCATCTGGGACAAATTTCACACCATTGTCCCTATATTCTCTATATGCCTGAATGACGTTCCATGCGCCATCGATTCTAAACTACTGGCAGAGTCTTTCGACTTCATCTTCCCCAAACAGTGCCCCAGGGTCGTCCGACCAATATTGTGGGTAGAGTAATTTCAAATTATCAATTAACTCGTTGTATCCTGTTTGGTATTTCCCTTGTGTTAGCATATATTTCTCCAGATTCCTTGCCAGGCTTCTGAAAAATGCCCTCTGGTCCAAGGTTATATTGCTCGTTCGCCTTGTATATAGGGGTACACCTTAAAAAAAAGTTATCGTCAATTGCCCTCTGGCTCAGTTGGCTATGATGGCTCGGACGCTCTGACAGTGCCTCGAACACCCTGACCTCCCGACAGATGGCTTTATGTGCCATTATGATTGTGCAGTCTCGTTTTTGGAGCTCAAGAGACAGTTCCGAAAGTTCTTGTAATGCATCATACATGAGTCCTAAATTGTTTACAAAAGCATAAGATGACAGGCGTTTGGCTTGGCCACTGTAGCTTTCACGGGTAGCACTTTCGCACGAGTTATCCTCCGCTGCTTGCCTAAAGTGTTTTTAGAGGGCAGGATAACTTATCCATACAGCTTCGACAGTTCTAAAACTGGATGATACCCATCTGTTGTCCAGGACCCGGCCGATTTTACACAACTGAATGTCTAAACTGTCGGCACATTCTTTGAGCTCCATTCTGTTTTTGTTGGATGTGCTGTACACTGCACACAGTTTATCCATGAGGATTTTGAAATGATTAATAACCCCCATCTCTGTCATCACATCACCAACTGCGAGTTTGAGCCGATGTGCGGAGCAGTGCCATATCATGAGGTTTAGAAAAAGGGTTTGAAATCTGACTGCCACTCCGCTCTTGCGCCCAAGGATAACAGACCACCATCACTTGTAATTCTGTTTAGTGTTTTTGCGAGAAACGCCTCGTTTAAATTAGCATCCCTCAAAGAATCCAAAAATTTGTGGACAATGCCTTCAGCACTTAAGTCATCTAACCCAACAAGATCAATAAATATGTTCTCAGGCATTGTCATTTCTGGCAACTGAAGCCTCAAGCACACAATTAATGCGCTATTTTTATTTAAGCCCGTTGCCTCACCTAGTATCAGTCCGATTTTTGGTTCACAATCAACTATCCTCTCAAGAATTGTTCTTCTCATTTTGGCTGAAATGTAATGTTGTATGTGGGAAAACGCTACGTTAGAGTGGAGAATCCTCCCCATGTCAACACCGTTCAGTTCTTGACAGCCTATTTCATGTTCAAAGCCGTAAGCGGTTCTGTGGCGCTTGGCCTCCTCCTTGTAAGCTGTAAAAAGGCCCTTGCAGTTGTTTGCACTTGATGGGATTGGCCATTGATGACTGTATTTGTGAATGTGTCCTCCTTTGCTTTGTCCAGAATATTTAATGCTGCTATATGTGCTTTAGTCTTTCCATGCTCGCATATATTTTTCCTTAAAGCCCTGTGTTGTGTTTTTTGGGTTCGTGGCAGAGGATATAACTGAACAAGAGACCCATTCTTTAGTCAGTTTCATGCCAGCAGTTTTTTCTGGACCCAATGACCTGACTCTTTTTACAAATCTCACAGCCCAAACGATCTGTCTTGCTCATTGTAAGCCATGGATAATAGCTTTTTTTTTATGCTGAACTGAGCTTCTGTCCAAATTACACCTGTCTCACCACCAACTGCACTCATGTCAACTCCCGCTCCACCAGAATCACTCTCTGATCCTATGTTCTCCTCGTTATCCTCCTCTTTTTCCTCCTGCTTGTCATGTTTGCTAGTAGCAGGTGCTGCAACGCTTGTGGTAGCTGCTGCTGTGCTGTGCCGTGCCCTTCCCTGTTGGTCTTCCAAAATTACCATGGCTTTCTTAGGATTCGGCTGCCCTGCTGGTCTGAACAAACTAAACACATTTGACTGTATTTTTGACATTTTTTAATCAATGGCTTTTGATAGAGTAGGCGGCTAGTTGTTGTGAGTCTAATATTGCGGTAATGTTAGCTCCTGTGACGTGGCGTGCTCTGCGTGACTTGAGCGATTGACTTCTATCTCTCTCTCTCTATTTAAACAAATTGCTGATTTAAAATGCATCAAATGTAGGCAAACAAGCGATTTACGAAAAACATCAATGGGAAATAATAGAGTGACAGAACAGATAACACTAAATATTAGAGAAAATGTTTTTACAGATTTTTATAGTGATGAAAGAGGTGGCGGAGCCAATCAAATAGGTGCCGGTTCAAATCAGGGAGGTCCCGTAGCATGCTCTGGCTTGCTCGGGCAAAACTAAAGCCCTGGTTTGAATCACTATGACCACAAGAGGTCCTTATACAGTCATATGTAACTGTGCACAAATATTATTAGGCTGACAGGTCTACTAGTAGCCTATGCGAGATTATCAGTGGACAGATGCACGCACACACAGACAGAAAAAACAGTATTTTTTTCTGCCATTATAAGACTATTGTTCAGCACCCAAGTCAATTGAATGGGGGATATGAAAAAAAAGTTTTAATATGCAACACTCAAGCTAAAAAAATCTGCCTAATAAAAATGTTTCACCTGTCAGTCTGTGGATGTGTAGCCTCCTAGGCAGACTATCACAAAATGTTACCTATTCTAATGTGAACTTGTGCTTTTCAGAAAGAAAAGGTTTGCAATGTGATCATTTTAGTCTGACCTTAACCCTGTCTTTATTTTCAAAATATAATAAAGCTGGGTAAATGGGCTGCACGGTGGCGTAGTGGTTAGCGCAGGCACCTCATAGAAAGAAGGTTATGGGTTCGAGCCCCGAGGTAATCCAACCTTGGGGGTCGTCCCAGGTTGTCCTTTGTGTTGAGTTTGCATGTTCTCCCCTGTCTGCGTGGGTTTCCTCCGGGTGCTCCGGTTTCCTCTCACAGTCCAAAGACATGTAGGTCAGGTTAATCGGCCATACTAAATTGCCTCTAGGTATGAATGCATGCATATGCGTGTGTGTGTGTGTGTATGTGTGGGCCCTGTGTGATGGCCTGGCGGCCTGTCCAGGGTGTCTCCCTGCCTGCCGCCCAATGACTGCTGGGATAGGCTCCAGCATCCCCGCAACACTGAGAGCAGGATAAGCGGGTCGGATAATGGATGGATGGCTGGATAAAGCTGCGCAAACAGTTTACACTTGCACATGCGCATCTCCCATCTACGTTTGACTCAGATTGGGCAGCGATAAGAAGATACAGCACTTCCTTTTTTGACTGCAATCTAGAGGAAGTTGTTCCTTTATAACTTTATCATTGTTTGGATTATCAATTTTTTTTAAATAACTTTTGATCATATGCTGCCCGATCTGAGTCAACCGTAGATGTGAGTCACTTAGATTGGGCAGCGACAGGAAGCAACGTTGATCAAGCTAGCTAGAGTGAATGGAGAGAGGGAGTGGCGATAACGAGAACAAAATTTTTTCAAAGGTTCTGAATCACCACAACCACGAGAAGCTCGTCATCATACACTAATAACTATGCACAACATTTTAGGTTGATAGGTCTAGTCATTTGCAAGATTAGCTGCGGACACACACTCGCACGCGCGCGCGCGCACACATGACCAAACATACGCATTTTGAATTAAATCTTATTCATGAAGCATTTTTGTTTCCTCTTGCTCCTCTGGACTCTGCTTTCAAAATTGTTTGGTTAGGCAACTTTTCATGATCCATTAAGCTCACCTCCTCCAAGACCCCGATAATGTATTGACATACTAAGTGAGTACTTTATTGACTGCCTTGTCTCAAACTGTCCACCTAGTTGACGGGGGCATCAGCAATGCATGCTGTTGTTATCCCACACCCCCCCCCCCCAAAAAAAAGGCTTTTATCGTTCCAGACCGATTCCTCCTTCATTGGCCCACTGCAAAGACTTATTTTGTATCCACACAGATGCAATACATGCTAAGCAATGCAATATATTGAAAACAGTGTGAACAGCGTGGTGCAAGTTAACAGTCAGTGTCTATTCATCAGAGCTCTTTTTTTTAGCATTTCCCTACCATATTGGCAGCTATGTCATTGACCATAGAAGTCAGACACAGGGATGCTTAATCTCAAAAACACTTAAGTGCATTTGTTTGTTATCTGCTTACCTGGAGGCTCTGCGTCTCTATAAACTGTAAACCAACAAACAGCGCTCAATTAAAGCTGATCACTTCATCAGGATTGGGAGAGGACATGATGCTGTTGATTTTATATATATATATATATATATATATATATATATATAATTAGCAGCTGATGAGTGCACGACGCACGAAACAGGCTTGTACTGCTATGTTTTAAAACGTTTTTTTCTATATATATATATATATAGAGAGAGAGAGAGAGAGAGAGAGAGAGAGAGAGAGAGAGAGAGAGAGAGAGATAAATATATGTGTGTGTGTGTGTGTGTATATATATATATGTGTGTGTGTGTTTGTGTGTGTATGTATAGAGCACTTACAGGCTAATTAATGTGAATGACGCTGATTCAGCATTCACACTATTGTCATTCTACTTCCGTACATTTTTCAGCATCGAACTACTTCTGCATACTTTGTGCTACAGAAACCATTCAACTATCAAAATGTTCAGCTTTTTAGGAAATTTCTGCTTACATTCAACTTTTCTCCAATATTTATACTTTTTGAAATATTAAGCTTTGTAGGTTATGGCCTACAGTATAATAAGAGACTACTTTCTGTTGTAGTAACACGTTGCATGCGCTATTATGCACGGATTGTTCTGTTCTGTTATGTAACGCTGCATGGCTACAAGTAAAGAACCAGAAAACTTAGTTCCCTTCTCCAGTTGTTTTTATTTATAATGTAGTTGTGTAAATAGGCCACATACACAACAAATTGGTGACGAGAATTGTGGAGCTACGTCATATCGGAATGCCTTGTTTCAGTTGATAACGACACTCGGAGGAAAAGAGAAATAAAAAGGAGCAACACACACATCTAGACGGAGTGCCCTCACTGTGCTAGCAAAAGGACACGTGAGTCAAGTGAAATGTGCAGTGACTTGCAAGGAGCTAGCTAAAAGAAAACCAAGAAAAAACGGATTAACATAACAAAGATGGCGATGATTGGAACCGTTACAGCATTTGATAGCGGCATTGAAGACTGGGCAACATACATTGAAAGAGTGGAGTTATTTTGTGATGCTAATGGTGTTAATGATGTAAAGAAAGCCAGTGTCTTGCAGTGTTGTGGGAGCTTGTTAACCCCTGAAAAGCCAGCTGATAAAACGTTCAAGCAAATAGTAGACACTCTCCAACAGCATTTAAACCCCAAACCACTGGTCATTGCTGAACGATTTAAATTTCACAAATGGAATCAGAACAAAAATGAAAGCATTTCTGAATATTGTGCTGAATTGCGCAAATTATTAGAACATTGCCAATTTGGAGCAGGTCTATCAGATGCATTGAGGGACAGACTAGTGTGTGGCATGCACTGAGAAACCACACAGAAGAAGCTCCTGTGTGAAAAAGACCTCACATTTGCAAAAGCTCTGAACATGGCAATATAAATGGAAACAGCAGCATTGGGTGCTTCAGAGATACAACAAAAATCTCTGGAATATGCTACAAATAAAATGTCACTGAACAGAAATGAAGGGAAGGAATGTTACCGTTGTGGGAACATGTCAGATGACCCTGATGACTGTTGGTTAAAAGACAAAGAATACTGAAACTGTGGCAAACAGGGCCACATTGCAAGAGTATGTAATGCTAGTAAACAGCAGAAAAAGGACAAAATACAGAGAAACAAGAAACCCCAGAAAGGAAACTACAACAATGTACACAACGTGAAAAAAAGCAGTTCTGATGAAAATGACTCAGACAAAAGTGAATTTTCTTGTCTGCAACTTCACAGCGTGAAAGATACGGATGATCGAAGAGTAATATGGATCACTCCACAAGTGGCAAGTGTGAGACTACAAATAGAGTTGGACACAGGCTCAGCTTTAACAGTAATCTCTGTACAGGACTACAAACGACTATTTTCACACATACCTCTGAAACAAACTAAGCTACTGCTCAAGACTTACACAGGACAGAGTGTGGTCCCTAAAGGTAAAATTAAAGTGACAGTGACCTACAAAGACAAATCACAGCAGCTGAACCTTTATGTAATGAAAAATGGGAGACCACCATTGCTGGGAAGTGAATCGCTCAGCAAAATCCAGTTGGACTGGCACACCATCAAGGCACTATTTGTTTCAGCTAAGGAGGGCAAGAAGGCCACACCTGAGAGACTGTCACAAATACTCGCTGACTCTGAGGAAGTGTTCATGAAAGGAATAGGAAAACTTCAAGGCATGAAGTTAAAGACTGAGATTGAGGAAAAAGCATGTCCAAAATTTCACAAAGCCAGACCATTGCCATATGCAATCTGTCCTTTAGCAGAAGCAGAGCTAGAAAATCTGAAGCAGACGGGGGTCCTGTCAAAGGTGGATTGGAATGAATGGGCCATGCCTATTGTTCCTGTGATGAAGAAATAGTCCAGCACAAAACCAGGAAAACCAAGCAAGGTGCACCTATGTGGAGATTTTAAAGTAACTGTTAACCCAGTTCTCCACACAGTGCAGTATCCTCTACCTCGTATTGAGGACATATTTGTTTCCCTGCTTGGGGAGGGGGGGGGTTTACAAAAATCAATTTGGGCGAAGGTTATCTCCAAATGGAAATTGATGATGCGTCCAAGAAATACCTGACAATTAATACACACAGAGGACTTTACCACTACAACAGATTGTTTGGGATAGCATGAGCTCCTGCAATCTGGCAAAGGGCAATGGACCAGGTCCTGCAGGGGATACCAGGGACTCAGTGTTTCCTGGATGACCTCATCATCACTGGCAAAGATGATGACAAACATCTTTCTAACCTTGAAAAAGTGCTCACAAGGTTACAAAAATATGGGCTCATAGCTAATCAACAGAAATGTGAGTTTTTCAAACAAAAGGAACTCTCATACTGTGGGCAAGTGATCAACAAGGATGGCTTACACATGTCTCAAGACAAGATAGGAGCTGTGCTTAAGGCACCACCACCTAAAATGTGTCTCAGCTGACAGCATATCTTGGACTGCTGAGCTATTACCACAAGTTCTTGCCTAACCTATTCACAGTCCTACACCCACTAAATGCACTGTTACAGACAGAGACTCAATGGAAGTGGACTAACAGCTGTGAGAAGGCATTTCTAGAAACTAAAAGACTAATAACTTCAGATGGGGTGCTCGCGCACTTTGACCCATCCTTACCAATCTGACTGGCATTTGATGCCTCACCCCATAGGATTGGAACTGTGTTGTCGCACAAGTTTCCAGATGGCTCAGAAAACCAATAGCCTTTGCCTCAAGAACGCTAACTTCAGCTGAACGTAACTATGAACAGATTCACAGAGAGGCCCTAAGCCTTGTGTGGGGACTCAAGAAATTCAATAACTACCTGTATGGTCAAAAGTTTACCTTGTTGACTGACCATCAGTCTCTTGTATCAATCTTCAACCCACGGAAAGGCATTCCAGTGATGTCAGCACTAAAGCTTCAGTGATGGTCTCTTTTCTTAGGAGGTCACATGTATGACATTGAACACAAGGGGACCAAGCAACATTGTAGTGCAGATGGTTTGTCACGTTTACCACTGCTGACTTCAGAGATAACTACAAAAATGGATTCAGCAGAGGTATTTCACACAACAATAATTGAACATTTACCAGTGACAAACAGCCTCATTGAAAGAGAAACATGCAATGACTCTATGTTGTCAAAAGTGTATGACATCACGGTAAAGGGATGGCCAGCGCATGGCAACACGCTGTTTCCAGCTTTCTCAGTGAGGAAGGAGCAGTTGTCAGTGTGTCGAGGAACACTAATGTGTGGTTCACGAGTTGTGAGTCCTTCCAAGCTACGCACCAGAGTACTGGGGGAACTGTACAAGGGGCACCTGGGTACCGTGAAGATAAAGAGTTTTGTTTTTGCCTATGTTTGATGGCCAGGAATCGATAAACAGATTGAGGACTTGACCAAGAACTGCTCTGGTTGTCAAACGATCCTGAACACACCACCGCAAGACCCTCTCCATCCATGGGAATGGCCCTCATCACCATGGCAATGAGTGCACATTGACTTTGCAGGATCATTCATGGACTCTGTCTTTTTAATCACCATCGACGCACATTGCAAATGGCCAGAGGACGTCAAAATGAAGACAACCACATCAGAAAAGACCATTACAGATCTGAGGACAATGTTCACCAGGAACGGCATATCAGAACAAATCTGCACAGACAATGGACAACAAATTGTCTCTGAAGAATTCCAAAGTTTTGTGAGGAACAATGGAATTAAGCACTTTACATCTGCCCCTTACCATCCATCCACAAATGGCTTGGCAGAAAGCTTTATACAGACATTCAAGAAAGCCATTAAAGCCGTGGACAGTGAAAATCGATCACTGCAACACAAGATAGACAACTTCCTCCTTGCCTCTTTCTGAAGTACTTGTGGATGTTCCTTGTCTCATCCTGGATAGTGGCTCTGATACTGACTAACCCTCGGCCCCCATCTTTTCATTTGTCATAGTCTCAGGCTGCTGGACTTCGAGTGGAACGCTCCATGCATTGTGAGTAGTTTCTGTGTCCTAATGGAACTGATAGAATGCTACTATAACAGCAGACCCAGCAGAGGGGCTGTATGAAGTGTACATGGGAACTGTGGCCCAGTAGGAGACCTACTTCCACACTGACTCAGAAGCAGCTAGTAGATCAATGCTTGAACATCAATAGAAGGAAACTACTGTCATAACTTGAGATGGAGAGGCTCCTACATGATGACTATAAAATTCAGCACCCTGAAGGGCTGCCCATTGGGCAGGTGATACATAAGGACAGACTCCAACCAGCTGAAACAATCCTACAAGCCTTGACAGCTGTGGCTACTGAGGTTCAAATGAGAATCATGGCCAGACTAAAGACAGTAAAAGCCTGGGCTTTACTTCCGTGACTCAGTGACAAAGTGCCATCACAATGTTTGCTTGTGGATTTGAGCACAGTCTTAAGCAATATCTTGACTGGACCATTACAGAGACCAATGAGCTTGTGTATGCCACTGCAACTGTAATCCTGGAGATGTTTGGGTACAGGATTAAGAACACAGGTCACCAACGGTACCACCCATGGAAGAGAAGGCTGGAAGCCAAGATCAAAGCAGCAAATAGAGATGTTAGCCAGTTAATAGAGATGTAGAAAGGTGTGATGAAAGACAGGTCTTGTTGAAGAAGTAGAGCAAGATGTCCATAAATGAGGCCCTGGAAACTGCCAAACTAAGACTCACAGCTCTGGCCGACAGGCTGAAGAGATACAATAGAGAAGCAGAGGCCAAAAGAGTAAATGGCCTGTCCCTCAAAGTACAATCAAAAGTGTACTCCCAGCTGCAGAGTAACAAAGGAATAACATCAGACCTACCGAGAGCAGAGACCGAATGATACTGGAAGGATATATGGGTAAAGGAGGCATCATGCAACACCAATGCCGGTGGACCTAAGAGCAGACCACAGCATATCCCAGAACAAGAACCAGTTGTTATAACAGTGGCCGAGATCCAACAACAAGTCACAAGCATGAAGAGCTGGACTTCACCAGGCCCTGACATTATTCACACCTATTAGCTCAAGATAGTAACAGCACTCCATGAACACCTGGCAACACAGATGAACCAACTGCTAACATCAGAGTCTCACCCTGACTGGCTAACATGGGAGAACAATACTGATCATGAAGGATGCCCACAAGTGTACCGCACCTTCAAACTACTGGCCAATAACATGCCTCTCCACAACATGGAAGACCCTGTGAGGCATCATAACAGCTAAGCTGAATGGACACGAGTCAATACATGAACGAAACTCGGAAAGGAATTAGGAACAACACCAGAGGGTCACAACCTCAGCTACTGGTTTATAGAGCAGTCACCCAAGACTGTAACACTACACAGACCAAACTGAGTACAGCATGGATTGACTACAAGAAAGCCTATGATTAAATGGTTACTGGAGTGCTTGGCACAAAACAAAGCCAACAGGACACTAATAGCCTTCATCAAAAACTCAATATGGCAGTGGAAAACAACACTAGAGGCCGACTCAAAGACAATCATACAGGTAACCATCAAATGTGGCATATACCAATGTGATGCACCATCACTGCTACCATTCTGCAGAGGGCTGAACCCCCTCAGTCAGATCACCACAAAGAGTGGATATTGATACAGGTTCAGAAGTGGAGTTACTATCAGCCACTGGTCTATCCAATGTGTATCTTATCTGCATGTTTACTTCTTACTCTAGACTGGAATTGACCTTATATTGTATCTACACAAGACTTAAAATTCCTTCACTGAAATTAGGTAAATTGCATTTGGTCTTGGACTATCTGCTTGAGAGAGAGAGAGAGAGAGAGAGAGAGAGAGAGAGAGAGAGAGAGAGAGAGAGAGAGAGAGAGAGAGAGAGAGAGAGAGAGAGAGAGAGAGAGAGAGAGAGAGAGAAACGAATATGTGGTCAATGCATGACAGATGAGGTGGAGACAGAGGGGCACCTTCTCCTTAAATGTGAAAGATTTGAAAAACAGTGACGGGCTTTTGTCAAGGAGCTGGAACATTTGATTCCAGAGTACCAGGAAATGGACGACACAGGTAAGCTGCGGGTGGTCCTGGGACGGGGGGCCAGCAGCGAGCATTGCAGCAAGATGTATATTTTCTTGCCACAACCTGAGAGACGGTGGGTGATGGCACCTATTGTTGTTGTTTGATATCATAATCATTGTTGTTGTTGCTGTTATTACAATTGTTGTGCTGTTTTTTACATGCTTTGGCAATATGTACACAAATGTATGTCATGCCAATAAAGCAAATATTGAATATTGAGAGACAGACAGACAGACACAGAGAGAAGAGATTGTGTGTGTGTGTGTGTGTGTGTGTGTGTGTGTGTGTGTGTGTGTGTGTGTGTGTGTATGCACATTGGTGCATGATTGCAATTTGAGCAATGAAATGGCTGTTGCTTCAAAGTGTTGTGGGATAGAGGTCTCCCTAGAACATCAGGTTAATGTTAATGTGCAGTGTTGATGGCATTTCAATTATCTCATTTATTAAGGTTTTTTTTGTATTTTGTTTTGTTTTTATTTAATTATGTCCATCGCTGTAGCTACTGTACACCAATTATTTTTTTTTAAACAAGACACAAAAATAATTTACTATTCTCCTTCACCATCTTCTCCCCTCTCTTTATCTGGAATTGGAATTTCAAGCAGCAATTACCTTTTTTTATATTAACTTCCTGGTTCCTAACTTTTTTTTTTTCATTTGAGGCTATTCAACATTTTGCTTGTAAAGGAGACAGAAATGAAAGGAAATGTCTTCCCCCTTTTTCCTCTCATCATCTTGAGTTAATGACTTGTGAACTCATGTGGAACTGCTATTTTATTAAACTGTGTTGTAGCCTAATGCAAACATTACCATGCAAAGTCAAACAAAATACAGAAAAGCATCATTATTTATCTAACCAACGTACACCAGGCTCCAATTTTGTTCTGGCACAGTTCAAGGGACTCATTTAGCAGGTGTGTGTTTGCATATGTGTTTGTGTGTGTTGGGGGGGGGGGGTCCAGGGTCAGTCTTATGGTGGTTTCGTAGACCCCTTGAGGCTGCTCAGTGAGATATGTATGTCCCAATAGCTGGTACAGCTTCATTGGCAGCATCTGGATTTAAATACCTTTGTCAAGGGTATTTTTATGGCAAATATCAATGGACCAGGGAGCAACAGTGACAAGCATTTAGTCTTCTAATGGATGTGGTTTTAAACTGGTAACATTAGGTTTTCCAGCTGTTCTGTTTAGTCTTCTGCCTTGTGTTTTTCACTAATAATACTGGGAGAGCTTGGTAAATCCCAGTTATAAAAGACCATATTTTCAGCTGGTATTTAAAAGTTATCTGTAACTAAATATCTTACACAGTTTAGGAAAAAAAATGTATAAATGCTAGGTGTAAATGCATATGGGACAAAATGTGATTTGTTTCCAGGTAAAGGTAGCAAAGAGTAAATGCAAACTGTGCATTGCGGTTGCATTTTTGAAAGAGTGTTGTTGATACAGTAGGCACATCAATATCACAGTAAAAATGTAGTCAAATGCGTTGCAACTTACCCTAAAGACTGTCAGAACACTTGGCCAGGATCCACACCCAAAAAAATTCCCTCTTTTACTCCTTTTTCCTCAACCACTGTGTGCAATCATTATATTAACATGCACAGCAGCTGCAAGCCCAATTGTCTATTCGGGACATAAAAGATGACCTCTTCAGCAACTAAGAAAAAGAGAGGAAAATAATTTTTTTTTTTTTACTGTTAACATTAGACCAGCCATCCTCTGACCCACTCAACTGCTTTGTGCACAATGTAGAACATAAGGATGCATATAAATACCTGATTTCCAATGCAAATTATGAAATCTGATTGTTCATTGTACAGATTTCATGTACAGGTATTAAAATGCATGTTCATACTACGTGTTTGGGCCAGAGATTCCTCAGCGTCTTAACAGTATGAGCCCTTACCGGGGTATGCGAGTGGAGTGGCGCTTGGGTGGAGTGGCATGATTTTGCTTCAAGGGAAGCGCGGCTTTACTGAAAATCGGAGCATCTGTGTCTTCCCTAGCTCCGAGATCAATCCTATACTGCTCCATCCTGCCCCTTAATGCAACTGCATGTGCAGGCCTTGATGTAAAATGTTTGCCACCAGACAAATCATTTCAGATTAGTTAACCATCAGTTCACCAGAGCCTAACATATGCCCGTGGTTTATGTTGAGACAAAACATAAGGATGACTCTTCTCCAAATTCAAATTGGCTCATTCACATTATTTTATTTCTTATGTGGCCTATTCAATGAAAATGTTTCCTTGTGCATTGTAGGACAATTAAAGGTCAAATGCATTCATTCAGCCTCGCACTCAAGGCTATGTTAAGCCAGTTTGTTCGGGTTGCATGCATATTCCAACCAGTGGCATGAATAGGAGATTTTTATCGAAATAAATAAATATTCATTTACTGATTTAGTTTATTCAGTTTGTGTATAAATTTAGAGGTGGCATAGGCTATTATGTGCAGATGATAGCCCATAATCTACATCAAAGTTGGTAAGTTATGGATAAACAGATGCTCGGGCAGAAAATACATTTGCATGGTAATATGAAAAGATTAAAGGGTTTCAAGCAGATCTATTACAAGCACGGTTCAGGATAAGCATTGATCTATATTAAGCACTTTTATTATAGATCATTGGTTTCAAGCCCCGGAGCAAACACGGAGCAGGGTTTCTCTCACGAATGAGTTAGGATGGAGCACAGAGCTGAAAATAGAAAACCTGGAGTGGAGTAGGAGCAGAGTGACTACAGAATGCTTTGAGCAAGGAGGGGAGGTTGCCGCTGTTTAACTCCACTCTGATAGGCCCATGCCCAGCTGTTGGCTAGTGTCAGCCTTGGCCTGGTATTTATGTTCAGTGTGGCTCTGACAACCACTTGAAAAGACAGGTAATGATAATAGGTTTAAATTTAGTGGTTTCAAATTACATGAATGGTAAAATCCATGCATCCATCCATCCATTATCCAAACTGCTTATCCTGCTGTCAACGCCCCCCCCCCCCCCGCAAGAATGGTAAAATGCACTGCTGAAATAGATTATATATTGCACAAACTGAATTAAAGACAAGGGAAAACAATGACAAATATGATCTAAATTATGCATGTAATGTAAGAGAGTGTTAGAATAGCCACAAAGCGAGGCATTGTTTGGTAGCTAGTGGTTTCCAAGTCTTCTCCTCTCATAATCTTCTCTCATTCCATCGCTCTTCATGTTCAGACCCTCACTCTGGGAAGGACTTCGTCTGTTTGTCTCTCTCTTTCTCTCTTTTCCACCTTCTTTCTTCCAGTCCACTCCTGGGGTAACCTAGGTGGCATCAGACCTCAGTCATTAAACTTCAGACTTTAAAGGCCCAGATGGCAGCGGATGTGTGCAGCATTGAAATTACATTACAGATAAAAAACTGTGAAAGTCCCATAATAAGAGATGGGGAAGCAAATCATATCCACAGAACCCATACATGATAACAGCACTGTTTAGTCAAATATAGTTGATTGTTTGGTGCTCTTCTACTCTCCTTTTGTTCAACATTTTGACGAGGGAGGAAATAAAAGTATATGTCTGCTAGCTTTGATCCTTGGTAATAGAGAGCAGCTAAAAGAGGAGAGAGGAAGCTATTCAGAGTGCAACGGATGGCCATCATTTCAAAGGATAGAACTAGCCTTTTGCAGAGCCAGTCTACACAGGCACGTTTGTTGGATCACATTTATGTCACTGTAATGATCTGTAATGCAATTTAGTGCATTTAATAAAAGTAGTTTAGTCGAATTTTATGTTTAACATCACAGTTTACAAACCACCACATCAGAGATACAAAATGAGTCAGATTAGAAAATTAAAACCGACCCATCAAAAGTTGGTAAATCAGGGTCTAGTTAGTATTAAAAGATGAGCGCTTTCTCAAGCATAATTCGTTTTGATTCCCCTTTATTACAATAAATATACACACATTATATATATATATATATATATATATATATATATATATATATATATGTTCACAGGATGTTGCAATGAAACCCTTGATGTAGAAAAAAGCTCAACAATTCATGAGCAAAGATATGTTTTTATAGCTCAAAGTTGTTACATGGCAGAACAAGCTTATATATATATATATATATATATATATATATATATATATACACACTCACCGGCCACTTTATTAGGCACACCTGTCCAACTGCTCATTAACGCAAATTTCTAATCAGCCAATCACATGGCAGCAACTCAATGCATTTAGGCATGTAGACATGGTCAAGACGATCTGCTGCAGTTCAAACCGAGCATCAGAATGGGGAAGAAAGGTGATTTAAGTGACTTTGAACGTGGCATGGTTGTTGGTGCCAGACGGGCTGGTCTGAGTATTTCAGAAACTGCTGATCTACTGGGATTTTCACGCACAACCATCTCTAGGGTTTACAGAGAATGGTCCGAAAAAGAGAAAATATCCAGTGAGCGGCAGTTCTGTGGGCGAAAATGCCTTGTTGATGCCAGAGGTCAGAGGAGAATGGCCAGACTGGTTCGAGCTGATAGAAAGGCAACGGTAACTCAAATAACCACTCATTACAACCGAGGTATGCAGAAGAGCATCTCTGAACGCACAACACGTCGAACCTTGAGGCAGATGACCACACCGGGTGCCACTCCTGTCAGCTAAGAACAGGAAACTGAGGCTACAATTCACACAGGCTCACCAAAATTGGACAATAGAAGATTGGAAAAACGTTGCCTGGTCTGATGAGTCTCGATTTCTGCTGCAACATTCAGATGGTAGGGTCAGAATTTGGCTTCAACAACACGAAAGCATGGATCCATCCTGCCTTGTATCAACGGTTCAGGGTGGTGGTGGTGTTATGGTATGGGGGATATTTTCTTGGCACACTTTGGGCCCCTTAGTACCAATTGAGCATCGTGTCAACGCCACAGCCTACCTGAGTATTGTTGCTGACCATGTCCATCCCCTTATGACCACAGTGTTCCCATCTTCTGATGGCTACTTCCAGCAGGATAACGCGCCATGTCATAAAGCTCGAATCATCTCAGACTGGTTTCTTGAACATGACAATGAGTTCACTGTACTCAAATGGCCTCCACAGTCACCAGATCTCAATCCAATAGAGCACCTTTGGGATGTGGTGGACCGGGAGATTCGCATCATGGATGTGCAGCCGACAAATCTGCAGCAACTGCGTGATGCTATCATGTCAATATGGACCAAACTCTCTGAGGAATGTTTCCAGTACCTTGTTGAATCTATGCCACGAAGGATTAAGGCAGTTCTGAAGGCAAAAGGGGGTCCAACCCGGTACTAGCAAGGTGTACCTAATAAAGTGGCCAGTGAGTGTATATATATAGATAGATAGATAGCATTTTTTTTCTGCAAACCATCAATGGTGTTGATAAAAGTGCTCAACAAATGAGCAAAATATTAAGATAGATGTAGGAAAAAATATTTAATACATTTCAGTACAATCTTGTTTCATGCTTCAACATGCAAATTCCACACACAGGACGACCCCCAAGGTTGGACTACCCCAGGGCTCAAACCCATGACCTCCTTGCTGTGAGGCTACCGTGCTAACCACTGTGCTGATCTAATATATATATATATATATATATATATATATATATATATATATATATATGTACTGCTCCCTCAATGTTGTAAACTTCCCAGAAGTGTTGGAACAAAGATGAACAGCAAGCCAAACTCTAAGTCAGGGGAATTTAATGACGTCTTGCCATTAACTATAGTGAAACGACGACGACAACGACGAGTAAAACTGTAGAGAAGAAAATAAAATACAATTTTGAGCACCTACACTAAATATAAAAATATACATAGGTGTAAAATATCTGCATATAGATATACTGTTATCTATCAAAAGTAACTTGAATTACAGTAAGACTGTATAAAATCTCTATGGCTAACTAGCTAAAACATCTATTTCTGCAGCTAACATATAGCTATTTACCTAATATCTGTAGCTAATGCAAAACTATCACAGTAATATCCAGTATTGCTAACACAATGCAACTCAATAATGTAGCTAACACATCCAAATGAATAGCTAGCACACAATACAGCTTAGCTTATAGATCCCGTTTTTCCTAAGCTAACAAAACTACCCTATAAAATATTCAAACTACACAATATACACCTAGAAACGTTACCAAAGATGTACACTATTATTTAGACTTACAGTCATTGCTTTCTGATGGCATTAAACAGAATGATGAGCGAAGATTGAGACATGCAACAACTTTTTCCACTTTCTTTCAGCATATCAGACTGAGATCGTTTAACAACGGAACTACTGTAACTGCACTTCCTGTTTCATTCTTCTTCTTGTGCAGGTGGCGCTACATCACATCAAAACAATAGCATGCAGCCACCCAGTGGTTGAAAGTGGTATTACATCAAAATAAACTGCGCAGGCAGAACAATATATTCTTAAATCCAGTGAGTCAAATAAATTCTTTATGAGACAGTACAAGCCTGTTTCATGCCATAAGCAATCATCAGCCGTCAATAATTATTGACAACTTCCACTCAATTATTGTGCCCATGTAACGGGGGCAGTCCTACGCTGTTCTATGCTGGTCAGCCTGCTGCACGCCCGTCACTCTCATCAGTAGCTCTGCGTTGTGTTCTATTTTCGGTGGGGCCCCAGGTGTTGTGGGGGGCCCTCAGTCTCTCATCATCATCATCATCATCATGATCAAGGAAGGAGCGGGGACACACAGGACTCTATTTGGCCCACCTTGCCATTTATTTTGGTTTCAAACCCTTCGACAACCGTCCAGTCCTCCAGCGGGAGCGGTGTTTCTTACGGACGTGGGGGTCGAAGTTCAACCACTGCCCAGACTCCACTCGTGTGCGTTAGAAGTAGAAACCGTCCACGGGACTCCGATGTAAGAAAGGATAAACAAGTATTTTATCCCACAGCTTGCAGTATCTTCTTACAGGGATACTCAAGGTTACGTTCTCCTCAACCAGCAAAACTGTCCCACGGTAAGAAACACGTGTGGCTCGGCTCGATTGCTGCTTGAGACTCTCCCGCGTTCCCTCTTCCGTGTACCCACAAGACCTCTCTCTTAAAGCGACAGTACACGTATATGACGGTCGTTGGAAAACATACATAAAAGTAAATAATGACATAAAATAAAATGTAGTAAACACAAATAACAGCACACAGACAGGATTTGGTGATATTTCATACTCAAACAAAATAAAATAAAAACATTAATTTTAACCTGGTTACATTCACCCCTCCTGAAATTCACCAACATCCTGACAGCAGGATAAAAAGAGAAAGAGGAAAGGAAAAGCCCATCACTGACTACTGGCACAAGTGAAAAGAAGGACCTAGTCCTCCAGTCAACTTAGGAGCTACCTTGGTTACGAGGTTCAGAAAATAATGAGGTTGATCAAGTCTCAGTATTCCCCTAGATCAATGTGACGCCTGATACGCCACACCATGCACTTGGCCCAAAACAACCCTGTCTGATAGACACCTAATAACTCACATTAAACTAGTTTGAATGACTCCAACCTCCATCAAAGTTCAAACCCTCACACTCCGTAGAAATGGCATCTGAGCCATAGATTCTATTAACCTGTTCACTGACCTCACCACCCTCCCTGTGCGTGTCCTAACCCGACCATCGCTCTCTACTTGTGTGCGTGAGACAGTGCGAGCTGCAACATCTGTATCGAGTGAGTGTGGTGCTTCTGTGTGCGAATCAGTGTGAGATATAACACCAACATCGAGTGAGTGTGATGCCTCTATGTGTGGTGCATGTGTGTTGTGTGGTGCGTGTGTGTTGGGTGGAGTCTGAGCAGTGGCCCCCACAGGACTGACTACCAGACTAGACGGAATGAACTCTTCCGCTTCTGCCCACTCAGATCTAGGCGAGTCTCCAAGTGATGAGACTGCTAGCCCCACTGCATCCCCTGAGACCGTCAGGCCATCTGCACTGTCCTCCTCATCGGACTCTGCGCAGTCAAGCAACTGACTGGTTGTACTGGACTCCTCACCCTGATCTAACTCAGGAAGGGGCAAGAAGTTGACCTCCTGTGCACCACTCTGGTGTGCCCCTCTGCATCCTGAATCTTGTAGACGTGGATATTGGGGTTGAGACCGACAACCGTGTACACTCCGTTCTCCCATTTGTCAGCCAACTTTCTCTTCCCTCGCTCACTCTGGTTCGCAACCAAAACACGATCCCCGACAGACAGGACAGTGCCCTTGGCATGTCTGTTGTACTGTCGCGCCTGATGCTGCTGCTCAGCCATGGAGTGCTTCTGAGCGATCTCCATTGCACTCCTTAGACAGGAAAGCAGAGACTGAGCATAAGAGTCATAGTCAACAACGTGAGGATCATGCAAAACCTGCCTGAACATAACATCCACCGGCAGTCTTGGGACACGCCCATACATCAGGAAGAAAGGTGCATAACCCGTGGTCTCGTGAACAGTGGCATTGTACGCGAGCGTGAGAGAATGGATCTGCTGAGGCCACTGTTGCTTCTGCTGAAGCGGAAGGGAACGGAGCATATTCCCCATCATGCGATTAAAACGCTCTGTCCCGCCATTACCCATAGGATGGTAGGCCGTCGTGTGGGACTTCGCTACACCCGCCAACTTGAGAAGCTCTGCAATCAGGTTGCTCTCAAAGTTTGTGCCCTGGTCAGAATGTATTCTTTCCGGAAACCCGGAAACAGAATACATGATCCCAGAGTTTCTTGGCGACCTGCTTCGCTGTCTGATTGGTGAAGGGGAACGCGTGAGCAAGCTTAGTGAAGTGGTCAGTAACCACTAAGACATCGACTGACCGCTGCTTACTGTCCTCAGCGGACCAGAAATCCATACACACAAGCTGCATCGGTGCGGAAGTTTTAATGCTCTCCAGGGGCGCGCAAGCAGCTGGCTCTGGGGTCTTCCCAAACACACATCTCCGACAGCATCTGACATATGCTCTGATACCCCTCTCCATGTCAGGCCAATAAAAACGCTGCCTTGCAAGAGAGAGAGTACGGTCCTGGCCCTGATGACCAGCGTGATCGTGGATGCCAGATAGTGCCTTGTCTTTCAGACTCAGAGGTAAAACATACTGAGACCTCCTCTGCTTGGACACTGGGTCCTTTGTCACCCTGTACAAGACACCATCATTGACTTCCAACTTCTCCCACTGTTTCAACAGCCTGAGGACCTTCTGGTCAGCACCATGCCTCTCACGCCTCGACGGCCGCTTCCGAACAGCGACAAAGGGCAACACCTTGGAGATGCAGGGGTCCTGCTCCTGACTCAACCTGAGCTCCTCGGTGGATAATATTGGCAGTGTATCCTGACCACCCGACAGATGCTGAACGTGCTGGACCAAACTGAGTGCTGTGAATACTGATGCATCAGGCCAGTCACATTTGGCTTGACAAAAAGCCCTGACCTCAGCTGCATCACAAGCAAACCCAGATCGCGCACTACTCAGTGTTTGGGACTGGCAACTTAGTCTGAAAACATCCTGCACAGAGTCCCCCTCAACCCCGTCGGCTTCCTGAACAAGGGCCGGGTAGGGCTCCCTAAGTAGCCTCTGACTGACGGGCTTGGAAAAAGGGTCGCGACTCAAGGCATCCGCCACCACGTTTTTCTTCCCTGGCAGGTGTTTGAGATCGAAGGTGTAAGACGCCAACTTAGACACCCAGCGGATCTCACGCGTCAAGCTTCGGCTTCGTTAGGAGATAAGTCAGCGGATTATTATCTGTCCAAACGGTGAAGCTTTGACCCTTCAGCCAGTGGCTGAACTTTTCACAAACACTCCACTTCAGCGCCATGAACTCCAGTCTATGAGCTGGATACTTCCGCTGTGAGGCACTGAGGGACTTGCTTGCAAAACCAACAGGTCTGGCCTTGGACTCTCCTCGGGGCACTTGAGACAGCACCGCGCCGAGTCCGTCCAAAGACGCATCGACCGACAAAATGAAAGGCACCTCAAAGTCTGGATGGGCAAGCACCACACACTCCAGTAACATCGTCTTCAACAGATCAAATGCTTCCCCACATTCCACCGTCCAGTCTGCGGAGGTAAGCTTACGGAAGCTGCCATGGGGCTTCTTATCCTTAGCTGACCTCCCCCTCCTCTTTTGTCCAGCTGTAAGGGCGAACAGGGGCTTAGCCACGGAGGAGCAGTTCGGGAGGAAATGCTGGTAGTAAAATACCATACCAAGGAAAGATTTGATCCTACGAACAGAAGGCGTGCACCCATCACCTTCCATGAGATCCTGCACTGTCATGTTGGAGATGACCTCTACTTTGGAGGGATCGACAGACACACCTCCGCCATCAACCACGTGGCCCAAAAACCGCACCCGCTTCTGCAGCAGATGACACTTCTTCGGAGCCAGTTTCAAGTTGTTCTCCCTCAACCTCTGAAACACAGTGCGGAGCCTCGACAGAGCCTCAACCTCTGACGGCGCTAAGACAAGAAGATCATCAAGATAGCACAAAAGCTTCGTGAAGTTCAGATCCCCAAAGATCCCAATCATCATTCTCATGAAGGCTGCAGGGCTATTACAAAGGCCCTGTGGCATGCGATTGTATTCGTGCAACCCAAGGGGAGTCGTGAAAGCAGTGTACTTCTTGTCATCTTCATGCATTGGGATGCTGAAGAAGCCAGAGGTGAGGTCCATCGTACTAAAGAGGCAGTTACCACCCAGCGCGGCAAGACAGTCCGACTGGTGTGGCAAGGGATGAGCGTCTTTCAAGGTCCGAGCATTCAGCCATCTGAAATCAGTGCAGATCCGAAGCCCGCCATCCTTCTTCCATACCATAACCAGCGGTGAAGCGTATGCGCTCGAGGACTTCCGGATAATCCCTTTCTCCTCCATATCAGTGAGAACCTGTCTCAACTTCTGATAGTGGGCTGGGGGAACCCTCCTGTAGGGCAAGCGAAAGGGGCGCTCATCCACCAGATGGATGCGATGTGTGTATCCTGTGACCTCGCCACAGTCCAGAGAGTCACTGGAGAAGATGTCATGGTACTCGGTGAGCAGCTGAGTGAGCTGGGACTTGCATGCCTCACTAACCTGACAGGAGCTGAGGTCAATGTCACTGAGTCCGAGCTCTGACAAACTCCTAGCCGGCTGGACAGGGGGACAGGCACTACCTGTGGCGTTGGACTCATGCCTCCCTGCAACTGATTGCAGTCCCTGGAAAACATTAAAGTCCTCAATCGCCAAGCATGGAAACACATCAGCCAACTTGCAGTTCCTTTTCAGTGTGATGGCTTTGTCAGATGGATTGACAACAGTCATGGGTACCCACCTATCACCCCAGAGCGGTGTGACAAGTCGACCTACGAGGACACTGCGTGGCATGGCCTTGGAGTCTGTCGGCTCCACAACAACAGTGCTTCCAGCTGACATAGGCACCTTAGCAGGAAGTCTGCCCCAGACTAAGTGCTCGTGCCTCGGTAAGAGTGTCACGGCCTGGGTGAGCTTAACAGTACCTATCTTCTCAGGAACTGCACCACCCCTCCAGCGCTCTACATTCGTGAACATGGACAAGAACTGTTCAACGTCAGGACTAGATGGATGTTCGAGTACTGGACGCGATGTCCCAGTACTCAGTACCACTCTTGAGTACATGGGCCACATGTTTAATGACGTTTGTGCCGACTATCAGATCATCATGCTGACCGGGCACGACCAGAGTGGGTATGACAAAGGAAACACCATAAAGCTGCATGTTGAGGTCATAAAAACCATCAGGCCTAGTCTCCAGACCACCGCAGCCAATCAAGACAATGTTCTCTTCAGGCTGCTGCTTCTCAGGTAAAACACCCCCAGAGCGGAGCTTCTCTACTGCATTTTCACTGATACTGCATGACATAGAGCCAGTATCCAACATGCCATTAAGCTGCACACTCTGGTTGACAAGAACAGGAGCATAGAACAAGTCACTGAAAGCCTGAATCCTCTGTGTCGCCTGAATGACCATACGTGAACCCTGAGGTGCTTTGGCACACTTGTCTTCATACAAGTGAGCCAGGTCGGAGACATCAGTGAGGGATACATCTACATTACCCACACCATCCCTCTCTAGGTGTGGGTTTAGTAGTTTAACGGACGAGACTGATGACCAGCTCTTCCACCAGGCTGAGAACGGAGCTGGTTGGGCGGCTGAGGGTGAGGACAGTCCCTCTTCCAATGACCAGGAGACAAACAGTTTATACATCGGTTCTCCCGGCTGCAGTGGGAAAATGTGGAGTGATCCGGAGACTTACAAACCCTGCACAACCTCTGTGGTGCGTCTGGCACCCGCCCTGCGGCGTTAGCTGGCGGTTGAGTCAGCGTCGGTGTCCGGACTGCAGCGCTAACTGGAACCTGAGTCTGCATTGTGACCAAACGGTCTAGCAAGCTCACCAAACTCCTCATATAGTCATCACCGCCAGAGACAGGTGCGGGAGACGGTGCGGGAGACGGTGTAGGAGACCCTGCACAAAATGGTATAGGAGATGACGCATGAGCCGGGACGGGAGATGGCACCACCGGCACGGTCGTGTTCAAGTCGGGAGCCATGTCGACTACAGGGACATGAACCTGTGAATGGAACCTACGCTCTACCGCGCCTGCTTCACGTTGTCCACCTGCAGCAACACGGGACTTCCTCTCCAGCATGTGCTCATCAAGCCTCTCCTGGATCTCGCTAGCAGACCATATCCCTGCGGACTTGAACTTAAAAACATTGGCAAGAGACTGATCTGGACAGTGTTTGATAAACATCATGCTTACCTCGTGGCTTGGCTCTTCAATACTACGGCCCTGCCACTTCAAGCATTCGTCAGCCACCTCCACTGTTTTATTAAGCCTAATCCAATACTCCATAGCGTCCTCACCTGGCTTGGGCAGCGTACTGTAAAAGTCCGCCAGGGGCATGCTCGAGTATGTGAGGTCACTAAAGTGTTGCTTCAGTACATCAAAAATAATGTGGGGGTTCGCTATGTGGTCGACAGATGTGTTGCGCAGCTTTATCCTCACCACGTCCCCTGCTTTCCCCATAAGCTTAGCTAGAATCTCATGTGACTGCTCACTAACTGGAATGGCTCGCTTCCTCAAATACAAAGTCATAAGGCTCTCCCACTCATGAACTGTAAACTTATCAGAGCTATCGCCCCTGAAAATAGGAGGCTCCCTAGCGTCTGTCTGCATTACTACTCTAACACTAGGAGCTGTCTCCAAACGCTGTTCAGCAGACCTAGCACTGTCTGTGTGTGTGTTTCTAAGCATTTGTTTTTCCTGCAGCTTAGCAGTGATTGACTCTCCTATCTTCTCTGCTAACTGAGTAATGAGCGTGGCTAACTCACCCACTGGCTGCTCGCTGTTACCTAGCACAGCCCCTTCGCTGATACCTGGCCTGGCCCGTTCTATGTAGCGTGTGGAGGTGAACTGAGGAGTGCCAAATGTGGTCGGGTCTCTAGGTCCTGGTGCTCTGGTGTCTGGTTCCCCGCCCTCTAAGAGCTGCCCGAAACTCCTACCTACACCTAGCCGTAAACCCCCACCCACATCTAACTGGTACCCCCTCTCCATAGCACACTGGCGATCCAAAAGATCCTGATCAGCAATGTTACCCCCACCTACGTACGAACCACCCTCTGCCATGTTCCTACCTCTAACACTCAGATAAAATAAAAAATAAAATAAAAAAGTGAAAAGCTCAATTCATTTAAATAATTGAATCTAGAAATCACTGAGATTGAAACAATCACACACAATCAACAAATTCACCAATAGATTAATCACATATGCACATATCCAGTAGTTTAGATCAATAGATTATTCACACGAGTCCTTCAATCACATCAACATTAACCTTTTTTTCCTTTTTTTTCTCGTGTGTTTTTCTTCCTTCAATATATACAAATGTCCTGTTCACAAGCCCAGTCCATGGTAACCACAGCTATGACTGTCCAGTGTCCAAACAGCTCAACTCCAGTCCACTGTAACATGAGCGTACAGTCTATAGAAATACCTGAGGACGTCTGGGGCTTGATGACGACAGCAGCCTCCCGCGGCGAGCAACTGATGTCGCTCTCAGGATCCAGGAGGGTCACGGCACCAATGTAACGGGGGCAGTCCTATGCTGTTCTATGCTGGTCAGCCTGCTGCACGCCCGTCACTCTCATCAGTAGCTCTGCGTTGTGTTCTATTTTCGGTGGGGCCCCAGGTGTTGTGGGGGGCCCTCAGTCTCTCATCATCATCATCATCATCATCATCATGATCAAGGAAGGAGCGGGGACACACAGGACTCTATTTGGCCCACCTTGCCATTCATTTTGGTTTCAAACCCTTCGACAACCGTCCAGTCCTCCAGCGGGAGCGGTGTTTCTTACGGACGTGGGGGTCGAAGTTCAACCACTGCCCGGACTCCACTCGTGTGCGTTAGAAGTAGAAACCGTCCACGGGACTCCGATGTAAGAAAGGATAAACAAGTATTTTATCCCACAGCTTGCAGTATCTTCTTACAGGGATACTCAAGGTTACGTTCTCCTCAACCAGCAAAACTGTCCCACGGTAAGAAACACGTGTGGCTCGGCTCGATTGCTGCTTGAGACTCTCCCGCGTTCCCTCTTCCGTGTACCCACAAGACCTCTCTCTTAAAGCGACAGTACACGTATATGACGGTCGTTGGAAAACATACATAAAAGTAAATAATGACATAAAATAAAATGTAGTAAACACAAATAACAGCACACAGACAGGATTTGGTGATATTTCATACTCAAACAAAATAAAATAAAAACATGAATTCTAACCTGGTTACACCCACATACTTGTATCCATTAACAATGTCTATCTCCTGGCCATTTATGTGAATTGACATGGGTTTTGCAGTTGAAATAAATGGCATATCATTTTTTTTTTAGAAACATTGACCCGTAAAAAAAGTATCATCACACTATCACACAAAACTATCCATAGGCCTTTAACAAGTGTCATCGTGCCCTGAAAGGCTCAGAATAACAGAATCTTAAAGCATGCATATGCCCATCTTCAGACTAGCTATGGCAGTTGTTTGTGCATAGAATGCACAACAAGGGCAAGTCAACACACCCCTGAGATGACGTGAGTGGAAGGGATGAGCCGATCAGACAGGCAGCCATTCTCTGTGTTAAAATGCCAAGTATTTAACCCAAACTATGACAATCTAAACCACAAATGTCAACCAATTTCTTAACAAAATGTTACTGTAAAAAGCTGAAAATTGATAAAAAAAACCTTAACATTTGTCTCCTTAATGATGTCACATAGTCACATGATGTCATAAGTAAACTGTTACATAAGAGATCTTTGTTCCTCCCTTACAATTTCCTCAAAAAGCTTGAAAATCAATAATATGAGGGCAAACTGGCCCCAGATCATTTACTAGGGCCAAGGGATGTTTGGTTTTAGTGACAGCAAGTTATTTCCAGATCTTGGTCTCTGTCTGCCGGCTGAGTGGCATCTAGGAGATGTACATATTCAGAGTCATAACTTCAGTTTACAGCTCCCTATCTTGTCTGGCCTAGGGCCTTTTCTCACCTTGTTTTAGTTGGGGAATCCTTATCACTAGAGCTATCAAAGTAGTTGCTACATGGTATAGTGGTATTAGCTTTAAAAGCTCCAGTTTTCTGAGTCAAATCCAACGTATCGAACCTTAGATAAAATTTATTCAGGTCTTGTGGTAGCTGCTTATCGGAGTTGTTCCCATTTAATTTGACTCTGCTGTTGCCTTTGCCTTTTAATCCTGTGATCATATTCATGTCCTCCCAGACATAGCCCAGATTATTTGTACTGAGCTCCCTCTCCAATTTTTCTTCACACCACTGCTTTACCCTTCCTATTCCGCATTTAATTCCCCTCTGTAATGTATGCCTCTCAATCAGGTTTCCTTTGTGGAAAAGCCTGTTTCTCCTATCTGTTACGGTCTTCAGAGAATGTGTTATGGGGGCTTGTTGTGTAGGTAAACCATAACAGTATTTTCAGAGATACCATCATCCTTGCAAAATGTAACAGCTACATCAACAGAGTCATCACTATCACTACAATAGTCTGTCAATACATAAACAGGTGTACTCAAAGAAACCTTACAGCTGTTAAATGGTGTCTTCACACCATGCTTTCGACCTTTATTCTCTGCCTGTTACTCTTAGAGCATTCCCTTGTAAACTGAAATGAGTACAGTTTTGTGGATGGCACTCACCAGGAAAGACTTGGTTATGGACTTGTGTGCATGTTCAGTATTCATCCAAAGTCTTACTGTAGCACGTTAGGTATCTGTCTTGTACACTCACTGATCACGTGCTTAGGAACGCTATACACCAGTGTTTCTCAACCGGGGGTCCGCGGACCCCTAGTGGTCCGTGGTGTAATTGCAAGGGGTCCGTGAAAATAAAATATCTTTAAAAAAAAGATCCTATGACATTTATAGAAATAGGATTATTTTACTCAAATGTGACTGAGACCTTTATCTACCTAAACTATAAAGGGTAACAAGACTTTTTTCTCTAATTACATCTGTTTCACAAGTGTAATTTATTGTATTTTAATAAGAGATCTCGCTCCCGTTTGCATTGTTAAAAGTTACTCCATAAAAATTCTGTTGTTACATATATCTGAAAGTTACTGAATACATATTCTGTTTTGTTACATATATCTGAAAGTTACTGCATAAGAATTCTGTTTTGTTAACTATATCTAAGTTACAACTGAAAGCTCTTATTTTTGCCCCAAAGAGTGAATAAATGCTATAATGCAATTTAAAATGCAGTTTCTACTGTTTCTACAAATTGCAACCCCCCTCCCCCAAGATCAGGTGGAGGGGTCCTCAGGGTAGATCAAAAATACGCAGGGGGTCCAGGACCCCAAAAAGGTTGAGAACCACTGCTATACACTATACCCCCTGTAGTGAGTAGGAGCCTACATTTGCTCTCAAAACAGCCTCAATTCTTTGTGGCATGGATTCCACAAGATGTTAGAAACATTTTTTATTCTGGTCCATGTTGACATGATTGCATCACATAATATGCAGATTTGTCAGCTGCACATTGATGCTGTGAATCTGCCATCCTACCACATCCCAAAGGTGTTCCACTGGATTCAGATCCAGTGACTCAGAAGGCCACTGAAGAACAATGAGCTCATTGTCATGTTCATGAAACCAGTTTGACAAGACTTTTTCTTTGTGACATGGTGCAATGTCATGCTGGAAGTAGCCATTAGAAGATGAGTAAATTGTGGCCATGAAGGGATGCACATGGTCAGCAACAATACTCAAACGGGCTGTGGAATTCAAGAGATGATTGATTCGTATTAATGGGCCCAAAGTCTGTCAAGAAAAAAAATTATCCACACCATTACACCACTGCCACCAGCCTGGACTGTTGACACGACATAGGTCCATAGTTTCATGCTGTTGGCGCCAAATTCTGACCCTACCATCTGTGTGCCTCTGCAGAAATTGAGATTCATCAGACCAGGCTACATGTTTCCAGTTTTCAACTGTCCATTTTTGGCTAACTTTTGTCTACTGCAGCTTCATCTTTCTGTTCTTGGGTGACAGAAGTAGAACCCGATGTGGTCTTCTGCTGTTGTAGCCCATCCATGTTGAGGTTCAACATGTTGTGCATTCTGAGATGCTTTTCTTTGTATCACAATTGTACAGAGTGGTTATCTGAGTTACCGTGCCCTTTCTGTCAGCTCAAACTAGTCTGGCCATTATCCGTTAATCTATCATTAATAAGGCATTTCTGTCTGCAGAACTGCCTCTCACTGGATTTTTGTTGTTTTTCACACCATTCTAAGTAAACTCAAGAGACTGTTGTGTGTGGAAATCCCAAGAGATCAGCAATTACAGAAATACTCTGGTACCAGCAATCATGCCACGGCCGAAATCACTGTGATCACACCCCCCCCCCATTCTGATGGTTGATGTGAACATGACCAGAAGTTCCTGACTGCATTGCGCTGCTGCCACATGATTGGCTGATTAGATAATTGCATGAATAAGTGGGTTTAATAAAGTGAGTCTTGGTGGAAACTTAACAAGGTTTTTTTCTCAGGGTACATTGGTTAAAACCTCTAAAATTAGTGTGTTATCCCTGGTCTATACCAGGCACACTTTTTGTTGTAGTGCAGCTCTTGCTACATAAATGCCTTCATTATGTTTAATGCAGCTGTCTACGCTGGTTGACAATTGGTAAGCATCTCAGCTACATCTTGCACCACTACAACTTGTTCTATTATCGCTACTCCGTAGTGCTATATTTACATATTGCCCTCTGACCTCGCCTCTGGCGACGCTAGGCTCTGAAATTCACCGCTCATGCGACAGCATCCCCTAAGCCCCGCCCACAACTGCACTTGACATGCGTCACCACATCACTCGTCAGTTCGACTAGAGCCTCCTTCAAGGGAAGACGTGTCGCGCTGAGCTCTGTTGCGGGTTTTTTCTTCATTGCTAGCTAGCTTAGCTATTTTCTCTATTTTGACAATAGTGCGGTTTTCTCCGTCACTATAGCTGGTGTTAGCGTCGACGTCGATGTTCTTTTCGCCGAGTTTTACAGTGGTTGCCACAGAAAGAAGGACGCTGGCGATTTCCATCCTTTTTGCAGCGACCATCCTAGAATGGCTCATGTTCGGGAGACTGCAGCTAGCCTAGAGGCGCCACCATGCATGGTGTGCGCTTCATGGCCGCTCAGTCGACGGACGAGCTGGGTTTCACACGCCTTTTCCACTCAGGTTGGTGCCGGTGTGTTCGAGATCCCTCCCCGGCCGGGCTCGTTGGTTTCTGCTGTGCTCCCTAGGAGCCAGGACCACATATGCCCGCCGGCGGTTCCGCAGGCTGCTACTCAAGATGGCGGATCTTGCTCCTACCAAGTCCCTGAGGAAGGGTCCGAGGAGGAGGCAAAGTTCGACGATTTTTTCCCCTTTTTTCCTCGAGAGGGCCGTGGCTTCGACGGGGACCACAAGGGTTGCCCCAGTCCATGCCTCGGTGACGCCCGGAATGGATCAGGCGTTCTCTGCCTCGGTGGAGGTGCGCAAGACCATAAGCACATTCCGCCCTTCCCCCCCATCACGGAGTCCATCAAAGCCACATGGCCGGAACCAGAGAAGGTGCGCTCCACTGTTAAAGTGAACACCAAGAGCCACCCGACGGTTGCCGGCTGGTCTCCTGCTTCTATGCCGCCCCCCACTGTGGAGAAATTTCTTTTTCCCCGGCTCTACCCTGGTAAGCTACGCGAACCGGAGAGCAAGGAGGCGGCGATGAAGATCAAACTGAGAGCCAGGGGGATGACGACACCGATGCCTCACGCCTGGGCGAGGCTTGGAGGGCTTCTCAGATCATCGGCACGTTCCTCCGTGATGCCGCGGTGAACCTGGGTGCGGCTCTGTCCTCCTCAGTCCTGCTGAGGCACGAGTTCTGGACGAAGGACTGTCGCTTGGAGGACGGGGTCGTTAAGATGATCCGCAAGCTCCCCATCAACACGGACGGCCTTTTCGGTGTGGATGAGCCAGCACTGGAAAAGATCCGTCACGACCTGGCCAACGCGGAGCTGCTGGCTAAGACCTTCAAAGAGAAGGGTCCCGCGCAGCCTCCGACACGCGCTCAAGGCTCTCCGAAGCCCCAGCCGCAGGGGGGGCGAGGTCGAGCCTGGAAGCGCCGCAAGAACTACGACAAGAGCCAGTCGGCTGGCCCTGCGGGCTCACAGTCAGTCTCACCACGCTGGCGGAGGCGACGCGGGTGGTCCTCAGCCTGACGTGAAGCGGAAGTACGAGCACCAGACCAGGGGTGCCAGCTCGGGAGATCCGCGCCGCCGCTGACGGTGCGCGACAGACCCCCACACCCCCTGTTCGAACATTGCAGGTATTGATGTTATGGCCACTGGTGGCAAGGTTTTACCATGCAATGAGGGGAACATGTTGATGAATAAAGATTTCAGTTCTGCATTTTATCCTTCGTGTTCCTCGTCTGTAGATTATTCTACGGTGGGTGGTCTGTCATATAATGTTGGTGATGTCGATGCTACTTTTATTCCACACGCACATGGTGTAGTGAGTAATGTTGTGTCACATGCCACCGGACTCTGCAAGCAAGTCAGAAGAAACGAAGATGTTCCAGATATGGCAACGGGTTCACTAGCTTCACAGGGTGTAGGCTATGTGAATTATACCGCTGAGATCAGTTCTGTTTCAAACCGTACACAAGGTTATGGGTTGTTGAACTCTGTATCTATGCCTGTCTCGGATAATCATGAGCTGTCAGATGGGAATGAAATTAGTTTATCCCATCGGACAGGCGTCCAGAGTTACGCGCTGGGTTTTCCCGTGCGTAAAGCAGGGTTACCGGAGCGCATGACTCGCTGTCTGTGGCCAGTCGGAGAGGGTGCTGGGCGCGCGCATGCTGATGCTGATTTTTCCGCGCTCCCACCTTCTGTTGGGCAAAATCCTGCACATATTCGCTCCCCATATGGGACGCAGTCCGCCGTGGGAGCCTCTCAACACTTCCGTGGAGAGCTCGGAGGTTGGACCGGAATGGCAGCGATACAGCCTATTTCTCGACAGCCAGACACAACGCGTCACGCGCTCTCTGTCTCCCCATTATGCACGCTGGCAGGCGCTGCCGGGTGTACCAGAGTGGATCCTCCGGACGGTCAGGCATGGGCACGAGATTCGGTTCGAGCAGGGTCCTCCCCCTTACACGGGCATACGTCAGACGCTGATCCATTCACCTGCCGAAGCAGAGGTGTTGCGGCAGGAAATATTGGAGATGCTGTCCAAAGACGCGATACAGGTGGTGGAGAGAGGCACAGAGGAAATAGGGGTTTGTTCGAGATATTTCCTCGTGCCCAAGAAATCGGGGGGCATGCGGCCGATTCTAGATCTGAAATGGTTCAATACTTGGGTGCGCAAAGAATAATTCCACATGCTGACGGTCCCCCAGCTCCTAGCCATGATATCGAGCGGAGCCTGGTTCACATCTGTGGACCTCAAGGACGCATATTTCCATGTCCCGATAGTGGGTCACCACTGGAAATATTTCAGGTTCGCGTTTCAGGGAACGTGTTACGAGTACAAAGTCCTCCCGTTCGGCTACAGTTTTGCCCCACGGGTCTTTTCGATGTGCGTCAAGGCGGCCCTCACTCCGCTATTCGCCCAGGGTTACGTTATAGCCTACTACTTGGACGATCTGCTTCTGATAGCCCCAGATCACCGGCTGGCTATGGAACGCACAAGTCACCTGGTCTCGCACCTGTCAGACCTGGGTCTCACGGTAAACTGGAAGAAGAGCGCTCCCTGGCCGTCACGCGAAACCACCTATCTGGGATTAGCGTTGGACTCAGGGAGGATGCTGGCTTCGGTCTCGGAGGAGCGGTGGCAGGGGTTAGAGGACCTTCTTGCCAGTTTTTGCCCCGGGCCGGTCGGTGACAGTAGGTCAACTGCGTTGGATCCTGGGCATCATGTCCTCTGCTCACCAGGTGGTGCCTCTGGGTCTGCTTTTTATGAGGAGACTCCAGTGTTGGCTTATTCGAGAGGGCCGGTTCCGCCGGCTGCGCCAACGGCACAGGTTAGTGGTCCCGGAGGGGGTGCGCTTGGACCTGGATCACTGGGCAGAGGCCTGCAGATCCAGGTTTGGGGTTCCCCGCGGACCCAGATCGGAGGAGGTGATTCTATTCACGGACGCATCCCTGGGAGGTTGGGGTGCGATCTGTGGCCACGGCACAATCAGAGGAGTATGGCCCGTGAGTCACAATGCGCACATCAACACGCTGGAGCTGGAGGCAGTGCTGTTGGCGGTGCGTCATTTCGCTCCTCTCCTACGACATCGACACATTCTGGTCAGGTCGGACAGTACCACTACGGTGGCGTATATCAACAGGCAGGGCGGGACGCGGTCGGCTGCGTGCCGTGCGTTAGCCTATGACCTGTGGAGTTGGGTGCATCAGAACGCGAAGTCCATTCGGGCAGTTCATGTGCCTGGCAGCCAGAACGAGGCAGCGGACATCATGTAGCGCGGCGGGCCCAGCTGGGACAACTGGTCCCTCAATCCTCTTATCGTGGAGATGATCTGGGCGAGGTTCGGAGTGGCGCAGGTGGACTTGTTTGCGTCCAAGAGGAACGCCAAATGCGCACGATGGTATTCGCTCTGCCCGAGCGACAACCCGCCTATGGGAGTGAATGCGCTGGGCATCGAGCCGTGGCCACGCGAGCTGCTCTATGCTTTTCCCCCTCTGGGTCCGATACCGGCGGTGGTGGAACGGATCAGATGCACGGGCGCGTCGGTGATCCTGGTGGCTCCCAACAACCCAGGCGCGCCGTGGTTTCCGAACATGGTTTCCATGGTACGCGCGCCACAGTTCCTCCTCACGATGTGGCTGGACGCTCTGACGCAGGCAGACGGGATTATCCAACAGGAGCCCCCTCTAGCGGGGCTCCAACTGGCGGCCTGGCTTCTGAGAGGGCCAGGCTGAGAGAGGAGGGCTTTGATGAGGCCACGGTGGCCACTATACAAGCCGCGCGCGCTCCGAGCACATCGGCGCAATGCGACTCCAAGTGGAGAGTTTTTGCTAGGTGGTGCGTGGGAGAGGGCGTGCAACCTCTGTCTGCATCCTTGGCCCACGTTGCGGGGTTCTTGGAATACAAGAGATCGACTGACAATTTAGCCTACGAATCGATCAAGGGGTACTTGGCAGCGATCTCAGCTTTTTATGCTTAGGCTGGGTGGCGACACTGTCTTCTCTCACCCCCGTATGGTGGCGTTCCTCAAGGGGGTGAGGAACAGGCAGGGTGTTCGGAACGACCGCACGGCCACTTGGGATTTATCCCTGGTTCTGTCGGCGTTGTGTTCTGCGACATTCGAGCCTTTGGAATCGGCTGACGTTAAGTGGCTGTCAGCCAAGGTGGCGCTCCTGCTGGCCCTGGTGTCTTTGGGTAGGGTCAGCGAACTGTGCGCGCTCTCCACGGAGGGCATCGAATTTGCCGCGGACAGTTCAAAGGTGAGTAGTCTACCCGAATCCGTCGTTTCGTCCGAAAAATGTCACTGCGCGTTACCAGCGGGTGCCATTGGTGTTGTCGGACTTTTATCCCTCTTCCTCTTCGGAGGAGGAGAGGAGGCTTCATCTCCTCTGCCCGGTTCGTGCGCTACGGGTTTACCTGGAGCGCACTGGTCCTTTCAGAAAGACTAAACAGGTCCTTGTCTGCTACGGGGCGACGGGCAGGAAAGGAGAGGCGCTGTCTAGCCAGAGGCTTTCTCATTGAATTTGCTCCGGGATCTCCCAAGCCTATGTGGGGGCTGGTAGAGGAGTACCCAGGTTTAAAGCGCACTCCACGAGAGGCACAGCCGCTTCGGTGGCTCTCTATGCTGGTGTGGCGATGGAGTCTATTATGTCAACGGCAATGTGGTCTTCGCCACATTCGTTCATTAATCATTACTTAACTGACCAGTCTGCTATGACAGTGACCGGTGCTGTGCTTGGCACAGCGAGGCGCACTGATGCGTAATGCGCTCCGGCCATACGCAAGTGTCTCCCGTCGGGAGCGCGGACGTTTGTACATAGTTCATTTAAAAAAAAAAGAAGAATGCTATATATAGGCTATAGCCTATGTGTATATGTATATGGAAAGTTGGAACGGTTACGTTCCCTTTTCTCTTTTTTCCCGCCCCGTTATGCGAGCCTCCCCTCTACGATATACTAGCCGGCCAAAGGGGGGATTTGAGTACTGGGTGTGAGGTGTTGTTCCCCTTATTGTCCTCAGCGCGGGTGGCAGGCGAGGGGCATTAGTCCGCCGCTACTCCGTAGTTGGGGCAATATGTAAATATAGCACTACGGAGTAGCGATAATAGAACTCCTGGTTCTGTAGAGAACCTAGGTTCTATGAGCTACGGAGTAGTGCTATATTTTCCTGCTCGCCTGCTGAGGTCCCTTGAAGGAGGCTTTGGTGGGTCGAACTGACGAGTGATGTGGTGACGCATGTCAAGTGCAGTTATGGGCGGGGCTTAGGGGATGCTGTCGCATGAGCAGTGAATTTCAGAGCCTAGCGTCGCCAGAGGCGAGGTCAGAGGGCAATATGTAAATATAGCACTACTCCGTAGCTCATAGAACCTAGGTTCTCTACAGAACCAGGGGTTCTCTTTCATTTCATTTCAAGTGTATTTCTTTGTACATGTACATAAATGCAGTGCTTTCTCACTATATATATATATATATATATATATATATATATATATATATATATATATATACACACGCACACACAGACACACACACACACCACAGGATGTTGCAATGAAACCTTCGATGTAGAAAAAAAGCTCAACAATTCAGGAGCAAAGATGTATTTTTTTTTACAGCTCAAAGTTGCTAAATGGCAGAACAAGCTTGTTTCGTGCTCAATAGGCATGAAACAAGCTTGTGTAGGCAGCTGATGAGTGCATTGAGCACGAAACAAGCTTGTTCTGCCATTTAGCAACTTTGAGCTGTTTACATATATAAGTGTTTGATTTTTTTGTTTTTTGTTTTGTTTTTTATTCATTATCTTAGCAAACATTAAGTGATGCATCAAAGAAAAAAATGTCCCAGTGACAACAACAGCAAGTGAATTAAGGAAAATATATATCCTAAATAAATCTGGGTGATTATTTTGTATAAAAGACATGTTTTACAAACTAAAATCCATAAATATACATACTATACATACAGTTGCGAATATCTGTTTCTCTAGTCCAAATAGGAAGTATTCATTTGGTTGCCATGTATTGCTGTTGACTTTGGGCTTTTTTTTATTATATATATATATTTGTGATTTTTTCTTTTTTCTCCCAATTTAGTGGCCAATCGATCCCTATTTTAGTTCAAACACCTACTCTCGCACTGCATTCGTTTGCCAACTGTGTCTCTCCGGCCGGCAGTCTCGAAGGAGACGCCTCAAATCCAGGCCGAACCACTGCTTTTTCCGACACACACAGAGGCGCATTCACGTGACGAACACTAGCCGACTCCGTCCCCCTCCCGAAGACAGCGCTGCTAATTATTGATGCTTCATCGAGTCCGGCGATAGACGGATCTGACGAGACCGGGGCGCGAACCCCGGTCCCCAGTGGGCAACTGCATCGACACAAAGCCGATGCTTAGACCGCTACACCACCGCGGACCCGACTTTAGGCTTTTGATTGCACAGCAAAAAAAAACAAAAAACAGAATTAGTAGGGGCACAACTGGAGGAGTTGTGTTTAAATAGTAAGGGTAGATGACGTGCTGCTAACTCAACATTGAACATTTTCACATCAACTGATTTACACACATGTATTTGTAAATGTAAAGATGAAGTCCCCCACCCTGCACTCTTCCAGCCACTACATCACCCTGCCCCGCCCTGCAAACATAGAACAACCGGGATTTCACTTCTACCTAAAACAACCATGGCAGGTCAACGTGACGATCGGTTTTTAAACTCTATATTCTGCCAAGATAAATACCCAATTGAGTTATTAATGCATTGCATGTTAGTATGTCTGTTAGGAAACGACGGACACCAAAACTAACTTTTTAACAACTATAATACTACTTTTAAATGATTTAAACTTCAGAGAGACATGGTCGAACTTGAAGAACAAAATTGAAAAAGTGAAAGTATTACCTGAAAAACAAAACAGAAACATATATTGCGGGTCCGCGGTGGTGTAGCGGTCTAAGCATCGGCTTTGTGTCGATGCAGTTGCCCACTGGGGACCGGGGTTCGCGCCTCGGTCTCGTCAGATCTGACTAAGACCGGACTCGGTGAAGCAGCAATAATTGGCAACGCTGTCTTCGGGAGGGGGGCGGAGTCGGCTTGTGTTCGTCAAATGAATGCGTCTCTGTGTGTGTCGGAAAAAGCAGTGGTTCGCCGGATTCGTCTTGTCACGAAAGTGGCGAGGCGTCTCCTTCGAGACTGCCGGCCGGAGAGACGCAGTTGGCAAACGCATACAGTACGAGGGTGGGTGTTTGAACTAGAATAGGGATCCGATTGGCCACTAAATTGGAAGAAAAAGGGAAAAATCAGAAAGAAATTTAGAAAAGAAAGAAAGAAAACATATTGCTAATCTAACAAAAGTAACAAGGCCTATAAAACGTGAAATGTAAAAAAAGCTGAAAATAAATATTAAAACAGTCCCAAACAGTGACCAGAACTTTAAAACTACTAGAGTGACCATGGGCCGTCAAAATGACAGCCCATGGTTTTTAAACTCTATATTCTGTCAAGATAGATACCCAAATGAGATATTAATGCATTAGTACGTCTTAGGGGTGGGACGATACTGGATCGAATTCCGAATCATTCGATATAGCCTTCACGATTCCAGACGCTCCCCATTTCGCAACATCATGCGTTATTAAACTTGTGTGAAAAACATAGCATGGCTTGCAGTTGTTGGGTCTTACTAGCACTGGTAGTAGTGGATCTGTATGAGGCGTGCATGTCTCAGTGTGTGGTGCACCACTCCTTTCTTTACCTTTTTGAGTTCTTTGAGATGTGACACTCCTAGACTCCAAGGGTGTTTTAAAAGAAATGGATGCATTGTTCAAAGGGTATGGATCAATGAATAGCTCAGCTGTTTGGCTGATGCCATTGGAGGATGAACTCTCTAATGTATTTAATGAAATAACAGTCTTTATTGGATAGTTTTTGTTTGGTTTGTTGGGTGATTTGAAGGGACATCGGGGTTTAAGAAAGGTCAAGTCATAAATGTGATAACACGTCTTTTTTTTAAAACTTTTTTTATTACAGCACGTACAATCAGCAGATGTGTCTTGTACCAAAACAGCATAAAATGACACAAATTTGCCTCCAATAGCACACAACAGAGTGGCTGCTATTCACCACATGCACAGTGCTCCCTACCGTCTTCATGATATCCATCTATTATCCAAGCTGCTTATCCTACGTAGGCCGCCATCCCATCACAGGGCTGATACAGTCACACCTAGTCTTCATGATATATAGATGAGTAAACTCTGTGACCCATGCCCTGTCTGCACACAACACGGTTTCAAAACATGAAATGGGCATATCCATCCATCCATTATCCAAACCGGTTATCCTGCTCTCAGGGTCACGGGGATGCTGGAGCCTATCCCAGCAGTCATTGGGCGGCAGGCGGGGAAACACATGCAAATTAAACTAATTAATTTTAAAAAAAATGGCTCTCTCAAATCTTTCTTCAGTTAAACTCTGATAAATCAGAAGTTATTATCATAGGTCCAGACCCCTCCAGCGAGCTTCTCCTCTCACTTAGGCTCTCTTTCCTACAGCATCAAAATCCAGTACAGACATCTGGCTGTTAGCTTTGATAACAAACTTGACTTTGACCAACAGGTGAAGTCAGTCATTCAGTCGTGCTTTCCACAACTTCGTAATATCACAAAAATTCAGACCTTTTTTATCTGGAAATTGTAATCCACTCTTTCATTACCTCCCGCTTAGACTACTGTAACTCACTGTATTTCTGTCTCACTCAATATCACATCTCCAATCGTCAACTAGTTCAAAATGCTGCAGAAAGACTACTTATAAAATCCAATAGAAGAGTCCACATAAACTCTTTTTTTAGCATCTCTATGCTGGTTACCTGTGTGTTTTAGTAATGATTACTTTCAAAGCACGTTTGGGGTCAGTCCCTAATTATATCACTGACTTACTAACCCCTTACGAGCCTGAGATCCTCCTGCAGGGGTCTGTTAGTAATTCCTAGGTCAAGGCTAAAAACAAGAGGAGACCGAGCCTTTGGAGTCAAGGCCCCATGACTCTTGAACAACCTGCCGGAGGAGCTCAGGCATGCTAGCTGTTTCCTCTTTTAAATCTCTCTTATTAAAAACACACTTTTCAGAATTGCTTTTCTCTTTAATCTAATATTCTTCGGCTTTTACTTTACTTTGTTTTTACTGTGTGTTAGCAACCCATACCTTGTCGCTTGTCACTATTACTGTTATTACTGTTTCAGTTCAATTTTTATTTATTATTTATCTAGTAAGTGTAACCAGGTTAAAATTAATGTTTTTATTTTATTTTGTTTGAGTATGAAATATCACCAAATCCTGTCTGTGTGCTGTTATTTGTGTTTACTACATTTTATTTTATGTCATTATTTACTTTTATGTATGTTTTACAACGACCGTCATATACGTGTACTGTCGCTTTAAGAGAGAGGTCTTGTGGGTACACGGAAGAGGGAACGCGGGAGAGGCCATTTTTGTTTTGTGGGAGGAGTCTCAATCAGCGATCGAGCCGAGCCACACGTGTTTCTTACCGTAGGACAGTTTTGCTGGTTGAGGAGAACGTAACCTTGAGTATCCCTGTAAGAAGATACTGCAAGCTGTGGGATAAAATACTTGTTTATCCTTTCTTACATCGGAGTCCCGTGGACGGTTTCTCCTTCTAACGCACACGAGTGAAGTCCGGGCAGTGGTTGAACTTCGACCCCCACGTCCGTAAGAAACACCGCTCCCGCTGGAGGACTGGACGTTTGTCGAAGGGTTTGAAACCAAAATAAATGGCAAGGTGGGCCAAATAGAGTCCTGTGTGTCCCCCCTCCTTCCTTGATCATGATGATGATGATGAGAGACTGAGGACCCCCCCAACAACACCTGGGGCCCCACCGAAAATAGAACACAACGCAGAGCTAATGATGAGAGTGACGGGCGTGCTGCAGGCTGACCAGCATAGAACAGCATAGGACTGCCCCCGTTACATTGGTGCCGTGACCCTCCTGGATCCTGAGAGTGACATCAGTTGCTCGCCGCGGGAGACTGCTGTCGTCATCAAGCCCCAAGACGTCCTCAGGTATTTCTATAGACTGTACGCTCATGTTACAGTGGACTGGAGTTGAGCTGTGTGGACACTGGACAGTCATAGCTGTGGTTACCATGGACTGGGCTTGTGAACAGGACATTTGTATATACTGAAGGAAGAAAAACACACGAAAAAAAAAAGGAAAAAAGGTTAATGTTGATGTGATTGAAGGACTCGTGTGAATAATCTATTGATGTAAACTACTAGATATGTGAATATGTGATTAGTCTATTGTTGAATTTGTTGATTGTGTGTGATTGTTTCAATCTCTTAGTGATTTCTAGATTCAATTATTTAAAGGAATTGAGCTTTTCACTTTTTTATTTTATTTTTTATTTTATCTGAGTGTTAGAGGTAGGAACATGGCAGAGGGTGGTTCGTACGTAGGTTGGGGTAACATTGCTGATCAGGATCTTTTGGATCGCCAGTGTGCTATGGAGAGGGGGTACCAGTTAGATGTGGGTGGGGGTTTACGGCTAGGTGTAGGTAGGAGTTTCGGGCAGCTCTTAGAGGGCGGGGAACCGGACACCAGAGCACCAGGACCTAGAAACCTGACCACATTTGGCACTCCTCAGTTCACCTCCACACGCTACATAGAACGGGCCAGGCCAGGTATCAGCGAAGGGGCTGTGCTAGGTAACAGCGAGCAGCCAGTGGGTGAGTTAGCAATGCTCATTACTCAGTTAGCAGAGAAGATAGGAGAGTCAATCACTGCTAAGCTACAGGAAAAACAAATGCTTAGGAACACACACAGACAGTGCTAGGTCTGCTGAACAGTGTTCGGAGACAGTGCCTAGTGTTAGAGTAGTAATGCAGACAGACGCTAGGGAGCCTCCTATTTTCAGGGGCGATAGCTCTGATAAGTTTACAGTTCATGAGTGGGAGAGCCTTATGACTTTGTATTTGAGGAAGCGCGCCATTCCAGTTAGTGAGCAGTCACATGAGATTCTAGCTAAGCTTATGGGGAAAGCAAGGGACGTGGTGAGATAAAGCTGCGCAACACATCTGTCGACCACATAGCGAACCCCCACATTATTTTTGATGTACTGAAGCAACACTTTAGTGACTTCACATACTCGAGCATGCCCCTGGCGGACTTTTACAGTACACTGCCCAAGCCAGGTGAGGACGCTATGGAGTATTGGATTAGGCTTAATAAGACAGTGGAGGTGGCTGACGAATGCTTGAAGCGGCAAGGCCGTAGTATTGAAGAGCCAAGCCACGAGGTAAGCATGATGTTTATCAAACACTGTCCAGATCAGTCTCTTGCCAATGTTTTTAAGTTCAAGTCCGCAGGGAAATGGTCTGCTAGCGAGATCCAAGAGAGGCTTGATGAGCACATGCTGGAGAGGAAGTCCCGTGCTGCTGCAGGTGGACAACGTGAAGCAGGCGCGGTAGAGCGTAGGTTCCATTCACAGGTTCATGTCCCTGTAGTCGACGTGGCTCCCGACTTGAACACGACCATGCCGGTGGTGCCATCTCCTGTCCCGGCTCATGCGTCATCTACACCATTTTGTGCAAGGTGTCCTACACCGTCTCCCGCACCTGTCTTTGGCGGTGATGACTATATGAGGAGTTTGGTGAGCTTGCTAGACCGTTTGGTCACAATGCAGACTCAGGTTCCAGTTAGCGCTGCGGTCCAGACACCGACGCTGACTCAACCGCCAGCTAGCGCCGCAGGGCGGGTGCCAGACGCACCGCAGCGGTTGTGCAGGGCTTGTAAGTCTCCGGATCACTCCACATTTTCCCACTGCAGCCGGGAGAACCGATGTATAAACTGTTTGTCTCCTGGTCATTGGAAGAGGGACTGTCCTCACCCTCAGCCGCCCAACCAGCTCCGTTCTCAGCCTGGTGGAAGAGCTCGTTGTCAGTCTCGTCCGTTAAACTACTAAACCCACACCTAGAGAGGGATGGTGTGGGTAATGTAGATGTATCCCTCACTGATGTCTCCGACTTGGCTAAATGGTATGATGACAAGTGTGCCAAAGCACCTCAGGGTTCGCGTATGGTCATTCAGGCGACACAGAGGATTCAGGCTTTCAGTGACTTGTTCTATGCTCCTGTTCTTGTCAACCAGAGTGTGCAGCTTAATGGCATGTTGGATACTGGCTCTATGTCATGCAGTATCAGTGAAAATGCAGTAGAGAAGCTCCGCTCTGGGGGTGTTTTACCTGAGAAGCAGCAGCCTGAAGAGAACATTGTCTTGATTGGCTGCGGTGGTCTGGAGACTAGGCCTGATGGTTTTTATGACCTCAACATGCAGCTTTATGGTGTTTCCTTTGTCATACCCACTCTGGTCGTGCCCGGTCAGCATGATGATCTGATAGTCGGCACAAACGTCATTAAACATGTGGCCCAGGTACTCAAGAGTGGTACTGAGTACTGGGACATCGCGTCCAGTACTCGAACATCCGTCTAGTCCTGACGTTGAACAGTTCTTGTCCATGTTCACGAATGTAGAGCGCTGGAGGGGTGGTGCAGTTCCTGAGAAGATAGGTACTGTTAAGCTCACCCAGGCCGTGACACTCTTACCGAGGCACGAGCACTTAGTCTGGGGCAGACTTCCTGCTAAGGTGCCTATGTCAGCTGGAAGCACTGTTGTTGTGGAGCCGACAGACTCCAAGGCCATGCCACGCAGTGTCCTCGTAGGTCGACTTGTCACACCGCTCTGGGGTGATAGGTGGGTACCCATGACTGCTGTCAATCCATCTGACAAAGCCATCACGCTGAAAAGGAACTGCAAGTTGGCCGATGTGTTTCCATGCTTGGCGATTGAGGACTTTAATGTTTTCCAGGGACTGCAATCAGTTGCGGGGAGGCATGAGTCCAACGCCACAGGTAGTGCCTGTCCCCCTGTCCAGCCGGCTAGGAGTTTGTCAGAGCTCGGACTCAGTGACATTGACCTCAGCTCCTGACAGGTTAGTGAGGCATGCAAGTCCCAGCTCACTCAGCTGCTCACCGAGTACCATGACATCTTCTCCAGTGACTCTCTGGACTGTGGCGAGGTCACAGGATACACACATCGCATCCATCTGGTGGATGAGCGCCCCTTTCGCTTGCCCTACAGGAGGGTTCCCCCAGCCCACTATCAGAAGTTGAGACAGGTTCTCACTGATATGGAGGAGAAAGGGATTATCCAGAAGTCCTCGAGCGCATACGCTTCACCGCTGGTTATGGTATGGAAGAAGGATGGCGGGCTTCGGATCTGCACTGATTTCAGATGGCTGAATGCTCGGACCTTGAAAGACGCTCATCCCTTGCCACACCAGTCGGACTGTCTTGCCGCGCTGGGTGGTAACTGCCTCTTTAGTACGATGGACCTCATCTCTGGCTTCTTCAACATCCCAATGCATGAAGATGACAAGAAGTACACTGCTTTCACGACTCCCCTTGGGTTGCATGAATACAATCGCATGCCACAGGGCCTTTGTAATAGCCCTGCAGCCTTCATGAGAATGATGATTGGGATCTTTGGGGATCTGAACTTCACGAAGCTTTTGTGCTATCTTGATGATCTTCTTGTCTTCGCGCCATCAGAGGTTGAAGCTCTGTCGAGGCTCCGCACTGTGTTTCAGAGGTTGAGGGAGAACAACTTGAAACTTGCTCCGAAAAAGTGTCATCTGCTGCAGAAGCGGGTGCGGTTTTTGGGCCACGTGGTTGATGGCGGAGGTGTGTCTGTCGATCCCTCCAAAGTAGAGGTCATCTCCAACATGACAGTGCAGGATTTCATGGAAGGTGATGGGTGCACGCCTTCTGTTCGTAGGATCAAATCTTTCCTTGGTATGGTATTTTACTACCAGCATTTCCTCCCGAACTGCTCCTCCGTGGCTAAGCCCCTGTTCGCCCTTACAGCTGGACAAAAGAGGAGGGGGAGGTCGGCTAAGGATAAGAAGCCCCATGGCAGCTTCCGTAAGCTTACCTCCGCAGACTGGACGGTGGAATGTGGGGAAGCATTTGATCTGTTGAAGACGATGTTACTGGAGTGTGTGGTGCTTGCCCATCCAGACTTTGAGGTGCCTTTCATTTTGTCGGTCGATGCGTCTTTGGACGGACTCGGCGCGGTGCTGTCTCAAGTGCCCCGAGGAGAGTCCAAGGCCAGACCTGTTGGTTTTGCAAGCAAGTCCCTCAGTGCCTCACAGCGGAAGTATCCAGCTCATAGACTGGAGTTCATGGCGCTGAAGTGGAGTGTTTGTGAAAAGTTCAGCCACTGGCTGAAGGGTCAAAGCTTCACCGTTTGGACAGATAATAATCCGCTGACTTATCTCCTAACGAAGCCGAAGCTTGACGCGTGTGAGATCCGCTGGGTGTCTAAGTTGGCGTCTTACACTTTCGATCTCAAACACCTGCCAGGGAAGAAAAACGTGGTGGCGGATGCCTTGAGTCGCGACCCTTTTTCCAAGCCCGTCAGTCAGAGGCTACTTAGGGAGCCCTTCCCGGCCCTTGTTCAGGAAGCCGACGGGGTTGAGGGGGACTCTGTGCAGGATGTTTTCAGACTCAGTTGCCAGTCCCAAACACTGAGTAGTGCGCGATCTGGGTTTGCTTGTGATGCAGCTGAGGTCAGGGCTTTTTGTCAAGCCAAATGTGACTGGCCTGATGCATCAGTATTCACAGCACTCAGTTTGGTCCAGCACGTTCAGCATCTGTCGGGTGGTCAGGATACACTGCCAATGTTATCCACCGAGGAGCTCAGGTTGAGTCAGGAGCAGGACCCCTGCATCTCCAAGGTGTTGCCCTTTGTCGCTGTTCGGAAGCGGCCATCGAGACGTGAGAGGCATGGTGCTGACCAGAAGGTCCTCAGGCTGTTGAAACAGTGGGAGAAGTTGGAAGTCAATGATGGTGTCTTGTACAGGGTGACAAAGGACCCAGTGTCCAAGCAGAGGAGGTCTCAGTATGTTTTACCTCTGAGTCTGAAAGACAAGGCACTGTCTGGCATCCACGATCACGCTGGTCATCAGGGCCAGGACCGTACACTCTCTCTTGCAAGGCAGCGTTTTTATTGGCCTGACATGGAGAGGGATATCAGAGCATATGTCAGATGCTGTCGGAGATGTGTGTTTGGGAAGACCCCAGAGCCAGCTGCTTGCGCGCCCTTGGAGAGCATTAAAACTTCCGCACCGATGCAGCTTGTGTGTATGGATTTCTGGTCCGCTGAGGACAGTAAGCAGCGGTCAGTCGATGTCTTAGTGGTTACTGACCACTTCACTAAGCTTGCTCACGCGTTCCCCTTCACCAATCAGACAGCGAAGCAGGTCGCCAAGAAACTCTGGGATCATGTATTCTGTGTTTACGGGTTTCCGGAGAGAATACATTCTGACCAGGGCACAAACTTTGAGAGCAACCTGATTGCAGAGCTTCTCAAGTTGGCGGGTGTAGTGAAGTCCCACACGACGGCCTGCCATCCTATGGGTAATGGCGGGACAGAGCGCTTTAATCGCATTATGGGGAATATGCTCCGTTCCCTTCCGCTTCAGCAGAAGCAACAGTGGCCTCAGCAGATCCATTCTCTCACGCTCGCGTACAATGCCACTGTTCACGAGACCACGGGTTATGCACCTTTCTTCCTGATGTATGGGCATGTCCCAAGACTGCCGGTGGATGTTATGTTCAGGCAGGTTTTGCATGATCCTCACGTTGTTGACTATGACTCTTATGCTCAGTCTCTGCTTTCCTGTCTAAGGAGTGCAATGGAGATCGCTCAGAAGCACTCCACGGCTGAGCAGCAGCATCAGGCGCGACACTACAACAGACACGCCAAGGGCACTGTCCTGTCTGTCGGGGATCGTGTTTTGGTTGCGAACCAGAGTGAGCGAGGAAAGAGAAAGTTGGCTGACAAATGGGAGAACGGAGTGTACACGGTTGTCGGTGTCAACCCCAATATCCACGTCTACAAGATTCAGGATGCAGAGGGGCACACCAGAGTGGTGCACAGGAACCATTTGTTGGAGGTCAACTTCTTGCCCCTTTCTGAGTTAGATCAGGGTGAGGAGTCCAGTACAACCAGTCAGTTGCTTGACTGCGCAGAGTCCGATGAGGAGGACAGTGCAGATGGCCTGACGGTCTCAGGGGATGCAGTGGGGCTAGCAGTCTCATCACTTGGAGACTCGCCTAGACCTGAGTGGGCAGAAGCGGAAGAGTTCATTCCGTCTAGTCTGGTAGTCAGTCCTGTGGGGGCCACTGCTCAGACTCCACCCAACACACACGCACCACACAACACACATGCACCACACATAGAGGCATCACACTCACTCGATGTTGGTGTTATGTCTCACACTGATTCGCACACAGAAGCACCACACTCACTCGATACAGACGTTGCAGCTCGCACTGTCTCACGCACACAAGTAGAGAGCGATGGTCGGGTTAGGACACGCACAGGGAGGGTGGTGAGGTCAGTGAACAGGTTAATAGAATCTATGGCTCAGATGCCATTTCTACGGAGTGTGAGGGTTTGAACTTTGATGGAGGTTGGAGTCATTCAAACTAGTTTAATGTGAGTTATTAGGTGTCTATCAGACAGGGTTGTTTTGGGCCAAGTGCATGGTGTGGCGTATCAGGCGTCACATTGATCTAGGGGAATACTGAGACTTGATCAACCTCATTATTTTCTGAACCTCGTAACCGAGGTAGCTCCTAAGTTGACTGGAGGACTAGGTCCTTCTTTTCACTTGTGCCAGTAGTCAGTGATGGGCTTTTCCTTTCCTCTTTCTCTTTTTATCCTGCTGTCAGGATGTTGGTGAATTTCAAGAGGGGTGAATGTAACCAGGTTAAAATTAATGTTTTTATTTTATTTTGTTTGAGTATGAAATATCACCAAATCCTGTCTCTGTGCTGTTATTTGTGTTTACTACATTTTATTTTATGTCATTATTTACTTTTATGTATGTTTTACAACGACCGTCATATACGTGTACTGTCGCTTTAAGAGAGAGGTCTTGTGGGTACACGGAAGAGGGAACGCGGGAGAGGCCATTTTTGTTTTGTGGGAGGAGTCTCAAGCAGCGATCGAGCCGAGCCACACGTGTTTCTTACCGTAGGACAGTTTTGCTGGTTGAGGAGAACGTAACCTTGAGTATCCCTGTAAGAAGATACTGCAAGCTGTGGGATAAAATACTTGTTTATCCTTTCTTACATCGGAGTCCCGTGGACGGTTTCTCCTTCTAACGCACACGAGTGAAGTCCAGGCAGTGGTTGAACTTCGACCCCCACGTACGTAAGAAACACCGCTCCCGCTGGAGGACTGGACGTTTGTCGAAGGGTTTCAAACCAAAATAAATGGCAAGGTGGGCCAAATAGAGTCCTTTGTGTCCCCCCTCCTTCCTTGATCATGATGATGATGATGATGATGAGAGGCTGAGGACTCCCCCAACAACACCTGGGGCCCCACCGAAAATAGAACACAACGCAGAGCTAATGATGAGAGTGACGGGCGTGCTGCAGGCTGACCAGCATAGAACAGCATAGGACTGCCCCCGTTACAAGATAACTTATTATCTTGTTATTATGTCTTTGTAAAGCACTGTGTAACTTGCTTTTGAAAAGTGCCATGTAAACAAAATTGTTATAATAATAATAAGAAGAAGCATGTCACGTCGTGTGTGTGTGTGTGTGTGTGTATTTCCCCTTCACCACAACGTATTTGAGTTCTTAGATACAAAAGAATAGGGAGAAAACGGTAATGCCATGACTTCTCAAAGGAACCATGCATCATGCAGGATTTTTATGTAGACGCCCACTCTGCATTTGAATTTGATAGCACACAGTGACAGTGAACATGCAACCACTATATTCATAAAGAATATACCATGCAAAAAAAACCAACAACTTTTAATTTGCATTTTCCACTCTTGTTTTTGTGGGGTGGTTGTTACAAAGAACAAAGAGGCAGGAAAGGGTTTAAAAAAGCAAACAAAGGAAACTGGAAGGTTCTGGTCCGTTTTTTATTGGGTATTTGTCAATGCAGAAGCTGTCAGCACAGTCTGTGGTGGAACCTATTTCGCCCAGGTTTCTGCCGTGCTGCTTTTGAAGCTGCCTGGATGAGCTCTGGAGTGGCTGCAGCAGCTGAGCTGGTCGGCCTCATGTGGCTGAGAGCTGGGCATACTTTATGTGCTTTCTAAGGTCTTGAGTTATTGTTTTGTGACAAACAATAGCTGTCCATTGAGCTGGACTGTCTGTGGAAGACCAAAGGCCCGGTAAGCAGGGAGGAGAGCAGCGTTAAATAGGGTTGTGAAAATTCACTGACTCAAACTGATGCACCAGAGCTTAACACTGTTGTCAGTAACTTCTGACCATTGTGTCATATTTAGTGAAATTCCCACTAAAAACTGACAGGTATTGATCAAGTAAATGTCCTATGGAAAAAAATCTTTCACTCTGGCTGCTCCTCGGCCTGTATTCTGATTTGCAAAAAAAAAAAAAATTCAGTTTGGTCTGAATGAAACAACCTATAACTGCTAAGTAGTATCCATAACTCAATGTCAATCATGTCATGTGCACACGCTGGGCAGCCCAGTACTTGGAAATAGTGATCTTTATAGATACCCCACCTTTAAGTAACATTGCTTCACAACAACAAGGGATCCACTGAAAAAAAAACTCTTCCTTCCCACCACCCCTTTTTCTCCCCAGTTGTATCCGGCCAATTACCCCACTTTTTTTTTTTTTTTTAAGCCTTCCCAGTCACTGCTCCACCCCCTCTGCCAATCCAGGGAGGGCTGCAGACTACCACATGCCTCCTCCGATACATGTGGAGTCGCCAGCCACTTCTTTTCACCTGACAGTAAGGAGTTTCACCAGTGGGACGTAGCATGTGGGAGGATCATGCTATTCCCCCCGGTTCCCCCTCTCCCGCTGAACAGACACCTCAACCGACCAGATGAGGCGCTAGTGCAGCCACCAGGACACATACCCACGTCCGGCTTCCCACCCGCAGACATGGCCAGTTGTGTCTGTAGGGACGCCCGATCAAGCCAGAGATAACACGGGGATTCGAACCAGCAATCTCCGTGTTGGTAGGCAACAGAATAGACCGTTATGCTACTCGGACGCCTGCAAAAATATAAATATATATATAGGCACGGTGGCGCAGTGGTTAGTGTGGTTGCCTCACAGCAAGAAGGTCCTGGGTTCAAGCTCCGGGGTAGTCCAACCTTGGTGGGTCATCCCGGGTCGTCCTCTGTGTGGAGTTTGCATGTTCTCCCCGTGTCTGCATGGGTTTCCTCCGGGGGCTCTGGTTTCCTCCCGCAGTCCAAAGACATGTAGGTCAGGTGAATCGGCCATACTAAATTGTCCCGAGTTTGTGTGTGTGTGTGTGTGTGTGTGTGTGTGTGTGTGTGTGTGTGTGTGTGTGTGTGTGGGTCCTGTGATAGCCTGGCGGCCTGTCAAGGGTGTCTCCTCGCCTGCTGCCCATTGACTGCTGGAATAGGCTCCAGCATCCCCATGACCCTGAGAGCAGGATAAGCGGTGCAGATAATGGATGGATGTATATATATATATATATATATATATATATATATATATATATATATATATATATATATATATATATACAGTGCTGCTTGAAAGTTTGTGAACCCTCCAGACATGGTCACTGTTTTTGTAAAAAACATTAAAATAAGCTTATTACACATACATCCAAATCCCAATTTGTAAAGCACACCTTCCAAATAATGGACACACACACAAAAAGAGATATATTTTCATTATTTAATTCAACAAAGGTGGTTTATTTCACGAAAACTGAAAATTTAACATGTGCAAAAGTATGTGAACCCTTGTATTAGTAGCTTGTGGCTCCTCCTTTTTCAGCCATTACTTCAACCAAACGTCTTCTGTAACCACTAACCAGTCTCTCGCATCTGCTTATGGGGATTTTTTCCCACTCCTCCTTGCAGAATTCAGCCAGTTGAGAGAGGTTGGAGGGACCTCTGGTATGTACCGTCTTCTTCAGGTCTCGCCACAACATTTCAATTGGATTAAGGTCCGGACTTTGACTGGGCCAATCCAGAGTACAAATCCTCTTTCTCTGAAGCCATTCCTTTGTAGTTTTGCTGGAATGCTTTGGGTCATTGTCTTGTTGCACAATCCATTTTCGTCCCAGCTTCAACTCCCTGACTGATGGCAGGAGATTCTGGTCAAGAATTTGTTGATATGCCGGAGAATTCATGGTTCCTTGGATAATATGGAGTCATCCAGGTCCAGAAGCAGAAAAGCAGCCCCAGACCTTCACATTTCCACCACCATGCTTCACTGTTGGGAGGAGGTTCTTTTCTTCATATGCAGTGTTGGCTTTTCTCCAAACATGTTGGTTTTGATTGTGAGCAAATAATTCTATTTTGGACTCGTCTGTCCAGAGAATGGACTTCCAGAAGGACTCTGGTTTGTCCAAGTGCTCTCTGGCAAAGTTGAAACGGGCAGCTTTGTTCTTTTTTGAGAGCAGAGGCTTCCTTCTATTAACCCTCCCATGAATGTCATGGCTATTCAATTTTCGTCTGATTGTAGACGCATGCACATTTGTCCCAGATGTTACCAGAGAGGTCTGCAACTCTCTAGAGGTGATGTGTGGGTTGGCCTTCACCTGATTTATTATTTTTCTAGTGCTTCTGGGTGATATTTTTGATGGGCGTCCACTTCTAGGCAGAGTTGCTGTCATGTTGAAGGCCCTCCATTTGTAAATTATTTGTCTTACAGTGGATGGATGGAGCTGGAATCTTTTGGAGATGGTCTTATAGCCCTCCCCAGACTGATGGGCTGTCACTACCTTCTTCTTCATGTCCTCGGATATATCCTTTGCTCTCGGCATTGTTGATTTGTATGGGACCACAGTGGATTGGTTGGTTTGCTCTGTCTTTTAATTAGTGCAGGCCAAACCCTTTCCCAAGGATGTCTCATTTCATTGGTCTGCTTAAATGATTAATTAAGCACCCAAATGCGTTTCACCTCAGTCTGTTACCTGCTTGACTTAACCAATGCAGCTGGGGGTTCACTTACTTTTGCACATACACTAATTCCATGTTTCATGTAGTTTTTGGGCTACTTAAACAAGTCCCACTAAAGAAGTACATGCAATTGATAAACATATATCTGACATTTCATACATAAAAGTTGGTGATGATAAAATAAGAAAATCATGGTAAAACAACAGAAACATCTAAATTGCTCAAGGGGTTCACATACTTTCAAGCAGCACTGTGTATATTTTTTTTTTGTGTGTGTCTTTGTGCGTGTGTGTGTGTATGTGTGTGAAAATCATGCATAGATTAACATACTGTGATACATTTTACTGTCTTGAATGCACTAATACTGATCTTACACAGAGGATGGATCATTGATCGCTTTTTGACATACTTATACAATCGAGTTAGATGCACACCCCAAGTGTAAAAGATTCCTGTTACACAGGTAAAAAAAAAAGGAAAAATAAATGATAGTGTCTGTTCATCACTAAAGCCCGGGCTTTATGGCTTTTGATGGCCATAATCATGTGAGACTTACAGAGAATCTCTCTTGTCCAGTAACAGTGCTTCATGATCCTTGGGAAAGGTGTTATAAGCAACGAAGTGAAGAGAGCCGTTAAAGAACTGCTACTTAACTGTCCTCTTTAATACTGCATTCTTCATGAGCAATTACATTCCCTTCCCTCTAACTTTTGCTGAATGTGAAAAAATGTCTGGCTCGGTAGTTTTACACATGCAGCTTGCTGCATTAAATATCATTGTGTAAAACCTGACTCTGCAGCTGGAGGTATTTTTTATTTGTCTGTTTTGTTTTTTTTCCTCAACGAATACTTGACATTTGTTGAAAACAGGCATGGGCTTCAGTGTGTACTTGCAGTTGAATCAAATATATTTTTTTAATTGAAAACTGGCAAACACATTCTGTTCAGTTAAAACCTGGATTAAATGTGTGTGTGTTTTTTTTTTAAATAACCATTCACTCACTGGCTCATATAAGGAATTCTGCATCACAAAAATATGAAATATAATGGATAGAAATTTAGATTGGAGATGATAAATACTATAAACCACAAATCTGTGCAAATCCAAATAAATAATCATTAATGTGTATCTCTATCTACAAATAAATGATGTGATGCTTGTGTTGTGTAAACCATATAAATCTAGGATTATTTTCAGAATCATGTTTACTGGCCATATAAGCTTGCACATACATGGAATTTGACTACGGTTTTGTGGCAATTATAGTATGTGATTAAATAAATATTTCATATTTTTTAGCATTAATATATTTGTGGCACCTAATCAAGTATTTAAATCATCAAACCTCATTTCACATGTGGATAGGCATGCATATTTTGCTTTGGGTTTGGAGTGTATCATGGAGTGGACTCTGACAGAGGATCTGTAGGAACTTATGGCCATGGCAACGAGAGAGAGAGGGAGAGAGAAAGAGGGAGAGAGAGAGAGAAAAGGTTTTTTTTTACTTTTAAAAACAGCTTTAATAAAATGTCAAAGAATCATAGAAACAGACTGTTAACAAGACAGAAATAGCAGTATCTAAAAACATTACTGAACATTAATTCAACATCCATCACTGAACAAATGGTATCATTATAACACCACCGATATACAAACACAACCATGCTATTCATTAATTTGTGAACTTTAAAGTCAGTTAAAACTATGGTTTTAACAAGAGAGGTGAACCAGGGACTATTTCTTAAAGTTTTTCTTGTGTTTTTTCTGATAATATATACATATTAGCTTTGCCAGCAAGGAAGTTGTCACTTTGTTGCATCAATTTTCTCGTATCCTGCTCCAAAAATAAATGCAGTTTTAGACCACCCTTCATTAAAATAAGGGAAAAAAAAAACTAAAACCCCAAAAAGTTCCTTAAGTCTTCTGCAGTCTAAAAAGCAATGAAAAACAGTTTCTACCAACACACAGAAAGGACATACATTAGAAAGAATGTGATAAATTACAGCGATAAAAGAGTGATATTACAGCGCAAATACACCCATAAAGTTTTGCAGCTGTTTTTTGCAATTTCACCTTGTTTTGCATCTGATTGCAATTATGCACATAGCAAAGTATAAATGTTGGCTTTGCACCAAGAACACAGTAGGCAGGCTCAATGCCATCCTTTATCATCAACTATAACAAGAATTGCTTGACCTGGCAACCTGTGTCTGGGAATGATTTCAGTCTCAGTTAAACCAAAAAGTGATATTCCCCTGCAAAATAGCCGCTTAAGAGCACATCTGGCATGATGATTCCTTCACTTGGAAACAACCACTGCTGCCATGATCACCGAAAAGTCTGGCCATCAGTGACCACCACCTCTCTGAAGACGCAACTAATTTTCACTCTAACTGTATGTGGCTATTAGCGCTGGTGTTTTGCAATGAGTCTCATTTGCATTGTAGGGGGCCAATTTTTTGCCAAATATATGCATATTACCTAATTAAAATACGTGCAAATGGCATCGAAGCACTGAGATGCTATTTGCTTGGCAGCACAGTCAGGAGTGCATTTCACCCTTTGCGGGTGCTTTTGAGAATTAAATGCAGAGTTTTACTGTGTGCTCTGCCTCATGCCTCTGGGCATTCAGCTGACCAAACATGTAACTTAAGTGACCTTGTTGGTCACCTGATTCAGCGGCCCAATTGTGTCAAACTCTTCACTCAGTGAGTCACTCTAAACATGATCACTCAGTCAGTCACGCTTACGTGGTCGTTTACTCAGTCAGTCAGTCAGTCAGTTGGGGATATTCATGTTTTTAGGGCTGGCCCACCAGCCAGTCCAGCCAACAATACTGATGCTAGCCTTTATCTTGTTCTCTGGCTCTCTGTTTTAGAAAAAGTAGATGGATGTCTTAAGTAGTATTGCATTTTAGCCAAAATTTCATACAGGGGTCACATGTTAGTTATCAACAATCTCGTGTCATTAACTCTATGGCATCAATTTAACATGTGTTGATCCTCCAGCCAACCTCCTGGCTAAGATTCAGGCTGTGCTGGTGAACTTTTTCTGGGAAAAAAATGAACTGAATTCCTCAGAGTGTGCTGTACATTCCTAAGGATGAAGGCATTCAAGGACTGATCATTCTGGCAAGCAGGGGTGCAGCCATCGGTCTACAGTTCGTTCAGAAATTGTTCACTGGGCCTAGAGACTTGGTGTGGACACCAGCTTGTGGAATAATTCGTTATGTAGACTTGGAAAAAGCTTACCTTTGTTTTTAATGGATCTTAAGAATTCAAACATCAACGGATTACCTGGTTTTTATAGTGGACTCATAAGACTGTGGAATATGTTCAATTATTAGAGAATGAGCTGTTCTGACTCTCTGCGCTGGCTTTTAAAAGAGTCAGTGGTGTGTAGTGGGTGTATGGACATACTGTGGACCCACTGTATCAAAACTGTTCTGCAGGGCAAAGGTTGTCACCTTGGGTGAGGTGATGGAGCTGGCTGGACCCAACCTTTGCACTAGCATCTCACCTGGGAGTGGGATCTACATGTCTCGTTAGTCAGCTGCTGTGTAACTGGAATGGTCAGCCCACAGAAAAAGAATGAGCTTTGTACAGCATACTGGTTTCATACATCCCGGTATTGAAGATCCATTTCCTGTTTTAAAAATTATCCCTGAGCTTGGAAGTTTCTCAGGTCTGTTTTTAGATTTGGGAAATGCTTTTAACTTGGGTTTAAATTAACTTAAAGGTAAGGCCATGTATAATATGATGGTTAAAATACTGAATAAAGACAAACTGAATGGTTGGACTAACACACCCCGAAGAGCCCAGCTGAGCTTGGGAGAGAATGTGAAGCCAGTGTGGAGGGTTTTATACATACCATTGTTAATGAAAAAAGCTGGTGATTGCAATGGAGGGTGTTGAATGGCATAGAGGCCGGCAATGCTTTTATTTCTGTGTTAAACCCTAATGTGAATGACAACGGACCTTATTGTGCCCAGAGAGTAACAATTCCCCTAAGGAACAACTCCATCATCAAGAAGCTCCTTTAACAGGGAGAAAAAATTAGGAAGAAACCTTAGGGAGAGCAACAGAGGAGGGATCTCTCTCCCAAGACGGACAGACATCCAATGGATGTTGTGTACAGAATAAAAGACAATTTACAGAATACAACATTGAAAGAGGATAACAGAATTATAATGTAATTATAAGATATATGAGGAATGATGGGGAGGATGCCAAGCAGTGTTCTAGATGCCACTGGCACACCCTAGCCATGTGACCACCATCACCACGTAGACCTGGCAGTACGACAGACTACACATGCACACAGGGGAGACTCACATACACAGGAAAAGAGACAAGAAAAACCATTAGTCACACATCGAAGTGAGAAAAATTACATAACATTGAAACAAAATTATATGAATTATATGAACAGGTGAGGCTTGGAAATCCAGACCACACAACCATGACCCCCCCCCCCAAGGGACGGATTATAGACATCCCAAATGAATGGACCAGGGGCCCTAAGCAGGGTGAGTGGAGGGGATCTGGAGGGGTCTTTGGGACCAAGTGGATTGGGAGTGGAAAAATGGGGCCATAGATCTTAGGCAGATGGCCACAACTGAACTGGAGGGCAACCCAGATGCAGGACTGAAGGGCGAAACAGCTCAGGCGGACTGAACAGCCGGATGACCTGGAGGCCAATGATGTGGATGGGATAGCCGCTTGGGAAACCGGGAGCTGGAACCTGGTACCCTCGAAAGACCAAAGGCAGGTGGCGGATTGAGATCAGACATGGGAGGCTAGGGCCCTCGAGACATAGAAAACAGCGACCTGGAACCTGGCAACCTCGAAAGCCCAAAGGCGGGTGGCGGATTGAGCTCAGACATGGGAAGCCAGGGCGCTTGAGATATGGGGAGCTGCAAGCTGGAACCAGGCAACCTCGAAAGCCCAGTGGTGGCAGATCGAGATCAGACCAAGCATCGGCAAAGGCAGGTGGCAGATAAAGATCAGGCCAAGCCACAGCAAAGGTGGATGGTGGATCGAGATCAGGCCAGGCATCAGCAAGGTCGGCTGGAGGCTCAGGAACAGGATCAGCCTGGTTGTCAGCAGAGACAGCTGATGGCTCAGGAGTGGGAACAGGCTGGGCATCGGCAAGGACAGGCCGAGCACTCTGGAACAGGAAGGATCTCCTAGTGCTGGGCAGCTGGGATTCTGGGCAGCTGAGACTCTGGGAAAACATCACCTCACCTCACCTAAGTCGTACATCAGGAGGCCCCATAACTGCTTCCACGTAACATTTCCAAATATCCTGCTCTTTCATGATCGTTTTTAGCTCCTGTATATTCTCCGCCTCACGTGTCCCTTAATAGGTTGCCCACATAGGTGATTCTTCTACCACGTTGAGTATTTCCATCAGATGGTTGCCAGAGCACACGTTTGTTGGCAGCTTCATCACTGTGACGCACGTAGTGGCCTGTGAGATGCATCTTTCTCCATTGGACTTTTGTGGATACCATGGGGAGCTCTTCATATAGCTGTACATTTGTCAGACGTCTCCTCCATGATACATTGACAGCCATTCTAAGCATCCTAGTATAGCATCCATATAGCTGTTTCTGTCGAGACTTTGTCACTTTCCAGGTCTCGGCGCCATAGAGAAACTGTTTCAACAGTTGCCACAAAAAGTATAATTCTTTACTTCCTTTTTGTAGTGCCATCTTTAGCGTTTATGATCACTGGTTCGTCTTGGTTATAAGCTTGCAATTCTGTTTTTTTGCCTTGCAATGCAGTCCTACTTTTCCAGCTTCATGTTCTAGGCATGTGAGTGTTTCTTGTGCTTGCTCAATTTCTTCCGTAAAGAGTGCAAGATCATCGGCAAAGTCGAGGTCAGTAATTGTGATTGGTGTGACACGTCGACTCTTCCGCTTATGTAGTTTGAAGCCTAGCTCTTCTTCCCTGCCGCTGTTAGTTTTGCGCATGACATAGACAAATACTATAGCGAAGATGTACGGGGCTAGGGTATCTCCTTGCAGTACACCTGTGATTACATTGAAAAATCTTGTTTATTCATCCGATATGATGACTCTTGCGCTGGTGTTCTCATAAAGTTTGCTGACAGCGCTGTGAAGTTTTGGTGGTACGGCATAAGCTTTAATGATTTTCATCGTTATTCCCCTGTGTATAGAGTCAAATGCCTTTCGAAAGTCTACAGATAGGATTATTGTTTTCTTGTTGTGGTTTTTAACTCCTTTGATTAGCCTTCTTAGTGTGAGAATGTGTGCATATGTTGACTGTCCTGGTCTGAAACCTTTCTGATTAGGATGAAGATGTTTGTCCATCTTAGGCTGGATTTTGTTGAGGACCATTTTATTGACTAACTTTGTAACCATTGACGATAGACTTATTCCCCAGTAGTTTGAAGTGGTGCTTAGATCACCACTTTTTGGAAGTGGTATTATGTCTATTTCAGACCATTGGTCATGGGGAAACATGGGTGGCCAAAATGCCGGGCTTTGGGGGGGGGGGGGGGGGGGTCAGGAACAGGGTTACCATGGAATTTCCACCAGGAAAAAAGCCAGTTCTTGGGCATACTCAGGGTCCCTCTTCCACATGGCAGTAAGGAGCTTAAAGAAGTTTGGCTCTTCTCCGAAGAAAGTGTCCCTCGACACACCGACATTCTCCCAAGGATACGGCAGGCTGAGCAGATCTGCTGGGTCCATATTTTGGTTGGATTATACTTTCACAGAGAGAACAGGACCCAAATGTAGACAGCGGAGACAGGCTGGGGTAAAACAAAGTTTTAATGAAAGAGAGTACTTACAGAAACTAAGGCAACAGGTTCAAAGCAACAAAGTAGGCATGAAGCACCTGGCCAACATAAGCTAAAAAAGGTAATGTTTCTAATCCGACAAATGAGCCAGGGCAAACAGGGTGAATATATACCTGCTGGCGAGCCAGTCAGGTAAATGGGGAACAGGTGAGCTGAGCAGGGCAGGAACTGAAATGGCAAGACAATCAGGGAATGAGGAACAGGTTTGCCTTGGAAACACAGACCACGCAGCCATGACAAAAGCTGGATGCTTGACCCCTACAGTGAGGGGTCTCTGTTATGTCGTGGGGGCATTTTTCTGGCATGGTTTGGGTCCATGCACTTTTCACTGCAAATCAATACAAAGTTATTCTGGCCTTCACAGTCACCAGATCTCAACCCAATTGAACACCTATGGGAGGTTTTGGACCGACATGTTAGACAGCGCTCTCTACCACCATCATCAAAACACCAAATGAGGGAATATCTTTTGTAAGAATGGTGCTCCATTCCTCCTGTAGAGTTCAGAGACTTGTAGAATCTATGACAAGGAGCATTGAAGCTGTTCTGGAGGCTCCTGGTGGTCCAACATCTTACTAAGACACTTTATGTTGGCTCTTCCTTTCATTTCTCACCTCTGTCTTTATACCTATGTTTGTTCATGACATCAGAAATTCAGCTATTGTTTTCTCACTGTTTTGGCCTACAGGATGCTTCTGAAGCATCCCCCTGATGTTAGTCTTACTACCTTTGGCAGTACCAGGCAATTTTATTAGCCTGTTTCTCTCCATGCCTGTCTGATCCTATTAGGCCTCAGCATGTCTGCTGAGCTGATCAGCACTGTAGCCCAGCAGATGGTGAGCTGATAGCTGTTCATGATGGAGAAAATGAACCTTAGATCACTTGATAATAAGAAATTAGATTAGCTTGTATTTCTAACCAAGGAGCCTACATACTGCATAAATCGTGTGTGTGTGTGTGTGGGGGGGGGGGTGGTAGGGGTGGGAATTGGCAGTGACGTTCCTATAAAGTATTATATATATTCTTGAGGTGGCAATTTGATATGTATTTCAATTATATAAGTATTTGTGATCCTGTAATATTGCCATTTGATATTATTTTTTTGTGATTTGTGATTTATTTTTTGTTTACACTGGATTATGTAAATGAGTTGAGTTGATTAATAAGAGAAGCAATATATCTTCAGTTGCTTATGTATTAGACTATGGTTTTCTGTATAATCAGAACATGCCTTAAATGCAGGGTGCTGTGGCTTATAAACATAAATAGACCAGACGTTTTTCATATAATAACACTATAGGCCATTTTATTGAATAATCAGAATATTAATTTGTGCATTGTATAACAATAACAGGAACTAGTAGGCAATGTTGGCATCAAACAAAAATAAATTGTCTCAGATTAGTTCTGCAGCCAATGATTATTTTGACAACAGATTAATGTGACATTTATTACAATGGATAAGCTGATGATTATCTCAACAATTAATCGACTAATTGCCTTTCAGCTTGAGATACTGGTTGCAATAGGCATGCACTGACAATTAACAAAATACAAACAAAAGAAACCCATGAAAATGGAGGAAAGCCTTGTGCAGCTCTCCAACAATGCCAGCAGTAGGGTCTTATGGCGCTCGGCTCTCATAATGAATGTACGTGTTGCAAGGCCATGTCGAGTTTATGATATTGTAAGCGGGATAACACCTCAAAGGTGATACATGTTTGAGGGAAAAGTGTTCAAATAACAACAACATTTAAAACAGCTATCTATATGGTAATCTAGTGCACCTTTCAGTATCGACCAACATTAGACATTTCGTTGTTAAAAAAAGTGCTCATAATTATTTTCTTTTGTCCAAATGAAGGATAGCTCTTTTGTTTACAGGTTGCTGTCACCATTTACTTCGTACTTCCAGAGCTTCTCTCATAGTCCATTTTCAAAACAAAATTTAGGAAAATCCATATTATCGGCATTCGTCAGTGGAGCATATGGCCACAGGAGGGCGCTACTCTGTCACTTTCAGTCATTCACCTACCATTCGGATGAATGACTTCCGATCTCCATCAATGAGTCAATGCAAAAAGATGTGCAGGTGGTGTTGCACAGAGGCACTGAACTGCGAACATCTTGTGTGTATCGCATTAGTGTGTTTGTATTGTTCTTTAATTGACCGTATGTGAGTATGCATGGAGAGTTTTGATAGGTGGAGGTATAGATGACGCTCCTTTGAGCAACAGAATCTAGGAGCCATTCAGGTTTTCAAGGAGAACTAGTGACATTGTCCTATGTGCACTAGTAATGAAAAGTACATTATGATAAGTAAACAGTTCATATGAATGGTAAGCAGATGACGTGCTGGGCTGCACTGCAGCCAACACCATGCTGCTACCAGCCAGAGTCCCAGACGGCAAATAATGTAGTGCCATTTAGCAGACGATCAATATGATATTATTTGGATGCAACTAAGTGATTGCATCGGAGCATTTGCATTGTAAAAAGAAATTTAATCTAAAATGAAGAATAAATGCTCAGTGGCTTGTTCATTGGCCTTCTGAGTAATCCTCCTTGTTAAACTTGTTAAACTCTTTACAGTCCAGTGGGATATCAATCCCTTAGTTTCAGCTGCTGCCACAGGTCTGCTGACACAGTGATCATTGACATCCTTGATCACAGTCTCACATCCCCTTCCTTCTCTTTTCTTCCTTCTGATTGTTTTCTTCTTTCTTTCTGTAGCTCCTTATCCTCTGTCATTCTTTTTCTTCTCATCCTTTTTCACTTTTCCATCTTTTTCCGCTATTTCCTGCTGCTCTATCTCCTCTTCCCCAGCTCACCCACATACCTTCATGCTTCATGCCACATGCGCACACACACACACACACACACACACACACACACACACACACACACACACACACACACACACACACACACACACACACAGATTTGTATATCTAGCTGATGCTTTTTTACTGTCAGATCTCTGTGTTCACAATCCCAGGGGCTCCTGTGGAAGATCTACCTCTACTCTCCCCTGTTTCATTCGCTCGCTGTTTCACTCTTTCAGTCATCCATCACAGAAACCTCTACAGGACATCCGCTGGCCACCCACAGAAAGGGGTAGGATAGTGTTTTTGGTAGCTGGGGTGATGTAGTTTGCAATTTCAATAGCTACTCCTGAGTCTCCATCGCAGCCAGGCATCAGTCCTGGTGTTTAGCACTGGGTTGGTGCAGTGGTCACTTACTGAATGGTGCAATAGTAAAACACTGGAAATGAGACTCCTGAGAAAAAGGCATGGGATTGCTGTACACTATAAATGTGTATAAGCTCTAAAGTAAACTATGAAATGTATTTAAGCGGCACCACCCCCTGTTTTTGCATGAATCTTTGTGACAAACTATTTAAATAAGGTTAAAGGAGGCCATTGGCACATTTGACGAAGACCAACTCTTGTCAGCATGTACTGCACATCTGTGTGCAGATTTCCACATGCTCAATCTTGACATTTTCATATGTCAAGTAACCGTTTTCGGGGCTTGGAGTCATCTGTACAAGTGTTTCTGCTTAATGTCAAGTAAAGATTCTTCAGTTTTGGCAGCCCGGGTAGCGTAGCAGTGTATTCTATTGCCCACCAACACGGGGATCGCCAATTCGAATCCCCATGTTACCTCCGGCTTGGTAGGATGTCCCTACAGACACAAATTGGCCGTGTCTGTCAGTGGGAAGCCAGATGTGGGTATGTGTTGTGGTCGCTGCACTAGCACCTCCTCTGGTCAGTCAGGGTGTCTGTTCGGGGGGGGGCACCTGGGGGCAATAGTGTGATCCTCCTATGCACTACGACCTCTGGTGAAACTCCTCACTGTCAGATGAAAAGAAGCGGCTGGCAACTCCACATGTATGGAGGAGGCATGTGGTAGTCTGCAGCCCTCCCCGGATCAGCATAGGGGGTTGAGCAGTGACCAGGAAGCTCGGAAGAGTGGGGTAATTGGTCGGATACAACTGGGTAGAAAAGGGGGGAAAGAAAAAAAAAGTCTTCAGTTTTCTGCGTGTGTGACTACTGCCGCTACTCTGCCCTTTGGTCCCCATTCTCAGTCTTACAGGTCTTACGTGTTTAGCTGAAAGCCGTCATTAAAATGTGAATATCCCAGATAGACGAAGAACTTTTGTTGAGACCCGGTTTCATGAATGAAATGTCAGAAACAGTTTGGATGAAGGCCATGATGTTGTGCCCTTGATTCCGGTGCATCACCGGAGACGAGGAGGAGGCCGGCGCCTCACTGAAAAGAGGCCACCTCACATGGATAGGGTTAAATGCTATCAAGTCATAATGCTTTCAAAGACATACCATGAATATACCCCCCCCAACTTGAAAGAAGCCTTCATGTACAACTATCGTGTTTTTGCAATATCCATATGCAATGCCTATTACAATCAAAGCCCCTCCGCTGCAGCACTCACGCATGCGTGCATATCAAAGCATATGCATGCTCTCTCTCTCTCTCTCCTACTGAACACACAGATGTACACTGAAGGAGACTTAGTAACGGGGCTACACACACACACACACACACACACACACACACACACACACACAGCATTTTCTCACTAGTCATGAATTGTTATTACTACATGTTGATGAACAAAAGTGACCAAAAAAAAGACAAAGGAAAAATCCACACCTCCAATGACATAATGAGGAGACGAAAACCATACACAAGAAAGGCTTCTTTGAGGACTAAACAATTGTAAGCTAGGCAATTCTGAACACATTTGTTCCCGTACCTTCTGTGCTTTTGTGGTAGCAAAACAAAAGGAGAAAAGAGAGAAAATGGATAGAATCCCTCTTATTGTGCGTCCCGGTGATTTGTGTGAGTGCATACAAAGTGTGACGGTGAATGCGGATGGATGTGCATGTGTGTGTACCTGTGAACATGCACGTGCACGTGTGTGTATCCAACCAGTGCTGACTCCACCGCCCTCACAACTGCTACAGACGCCCCCATCTCCACTAGTGCAGCAAAGCCAGGCGGCCATGTCTGCCGGCCATCCAGCCCCGCATATATGCACAGTGTGTGCACACACACACACACACACACACACACACATACACACACACACATGTGTTGTATGATGTCTGTTTTATGGCTCAGTGCCAGTTTTTCAAAAAGTTGAAACAAGTTCAACTTGAGTGCGGAGCTCATTAGTGTCCCTTGCAGACAAACCAACCAATGAGAATCAAGGAGGGGGGTGGGACCAGGCAGGAAACGAAGAGCGAGCGCTATCATCTCAAAGCAGAGGAGGAAAGACAACAAAAGAAGTGATACGATTGTCATCTGTTTATTTTTGGACTACCATCCATGATCGAAAAGACGATTATTTCTGTTGGCTCTCATTGATGATTATCGATTATCAAAGCTTTGAAAAAGCCAGGGAGACCAAACTAAGGAGAGGCATTTAATTTTATCCACTTAAGAGAGAGAGAAAAAAAGTATTATCAGAGCCTTTTGCAGCCTTTCCACATCGGAGTTAATTAGACAGAGATTTGTGCCCGTAGGCTAGGATGACTGTGTATAAGATGAACTTCCTAGATAAGCGTCAGAATAATCAAATTAAAAACCCGTTTTGATCAACTGAGCAAAAGACAGACTGCAGAAAAGTGACAGCAAGTGGACAGCTCCTTCATACAAGAGAGCTGTGATTCATAGATGCAGCATATCTATATATATAAAAGATAGACGTAGAAAAACAACTTTAATTCATAGAAGTACAAGCAGTTGATGAGTGTGTGACGCATGAAACAGGCTTGTACTGCTATGAATTAAAGTTTTTTTTTTCTTCCTACATCTATATTGATATTCCGCTCCTCATTTGTTGAGCACTTTTATCAACACCATTGATGGTTTCAGAAAAAAAACAAACACTAAATAAGGAGCAAAATAATCCAGTGAGTCAAGTAAATTCTTTATGAGACAGCGCAAGCCTGTTTCATGCCATAAGCAACCATCAGCTGTCCATAAAGGTACTCGAGGAGAGGACATACCATTTACTGCACATCACGTGCACAATGTCCAATGGGGAAGGGAGAGGTGCAATATACAAAATTCAGAAACACGTGATCACTAACGGTCCAATCGGAGGGGGGGGGGTAATTTATCTATCGGCATGATTTATTTGTACTTACAAAATAGGTGCTTATATCTCCCAATGTAGACATTTCTGATTTGCAAATGATCAAATATTTTTTAGTTAGACATAGATTGCACATTTTCCAGCCGGTTGAATAATTAATGTTTCTGTCCACCAATGACCAAATATAACGGCTTAAAGATGTTACATTCTTTAAACGGTTGTTTCTAAAGCTGCACGTGTGCATTAAACCTCTTTCTGAATGTTCCCTCTGTTAGACCGACGTATGTCTCTATTTTGCTGTTGTCATCTCTCGTCACCGTAGCTTGGTAGATAGCTCCCTTCCTCTGGCATTTTCTTTCAAGGGGGTATGAGTCGTTCTCACGGCAGTTGCAATTGGGGGAGTCCGGTTGTGGTGAAGCTGTCATTGATTTGTTCATGATTCTTGTGTTGTGGGATGATATTATTTGTTGAATGTAAGCCATGCAGCTGTAACTAAATTTTGATGGTGTTCCTATTGAATATCTTCCTCAATTGATGGTCCGGGGTAAAGCAAAAGCACTTATCCAAAAGTTCCAAAAACTGCCTACTGATGTTTGTGGCCGCAGTATCACTGTAGGGTGGGTTGTACCAAGTGATATATATATATATATATATATATATATATATATATATATATATATATATATATATATATATACAGTGCTGCTTGAAAGTATGTGAACCCCTTGAGCAGTTTAGATTTTTCTGTTGTTTTACCATGATTTTCGTATTCTATCATCACCAGTTTTTATGTATGAAATGTCAGATATATGTTTATCAGTTGCAGGTACTTGTTTAGTGGGACTTGTTTAAGTAGCCCAAAAACTACATGAAACATGGAATTAGTGTATGTGCAAAAGTAAGTGAACCCCCAGCTGCCTTGGTTAATTCAAGCAGGTAACAGACTCGGGTGAAACACATTTGGGTGCTTAATTAATCATTTAAGCAGACCAATGAAATGAGACATCCTTGGGAAAGGGTTTGGCCTGCACTAATTAAAAGAGAGAGGAAACCAACCAAACCACTGTGGTCCCATACAAATCAACAATGCCGAGAGCAAAGGAGATATCTGAGGACATGAAGAAGAGGATAGTGATAGCCCATCAGTCTGGGGAGGGCTATAAGACCATCTCCAAAAGATTCCAGCTCCATCCATCCACTGTAAGACAAATCATTTACAAATGGAGGGCCTTCAACATGACAGCAACTCTGCCTAGAAGTGGACGCCCATCAAAACTGTCACCCAGAAGCACTAGAAAAATAATAAATCAGGTAAAGGCCAACCCACACATCACCTCTAGAGTTGCAGACCTGTCTGGTAGCATCTGGGACAAATGTGCATGCGTCTACAATCAGATGAAAATTGAATAGCCATGACATTCATGAGAGGGTTAATAGAAGGAAGCCTCTGCTCTCAAAAAAGAACAAAGCTGCCCGTTTCAACTTTGCCAGAGAGCACTTGGACAAACCAGAGACCTTCTGGAAGTCCATTCTCTGAACAGACGAGTCCAAAATAGAATTATTTGGTCACAATCAAAACCAACATGTTTGGAGAAAAGCCAACACTGCATATGAAGAAAAGAACCTCCTCCCAACAGTGAAGCATGGTGGTGGAAATGTGAAGGTCTGGGGCTGCTTTTCTGCTTCTGGACCTGGACGACTCCATATTATCCAAGGAACCATGAATTCTCCGGCATATCAACAAATTCTTGACAAGAATCTCCTGCCATCAGTCAGGGAGTTGAAGCTGGGACGAAAATGGATTGTGCAACAAGACAATGACCCAAAGCATTCCAGCAAAACTACAAAGGAATGGCTTCAGAGAAAGAGGATTTGTACTCTGGATTGGCCCAGTCAAAGTCCGGACCTTAATCCAATTGAAATGTTGTGTTGAGACCTGAAGAAGTTGGTACATACCAGATGTCCCTCCAACCTCTCTCAACTGGCTGAGTTCTGCAAGGAGGAGTGGGCAAAAATCCCCATAAGCAGATGCGAGAGACTGGTTAGTGGTTACAGAAGACGTTTGGTTGAAGTAATGGCTGCAAAAGGAGGAGCCACAAGCTACTAATACAAGGGTTCACATACTTTTGCACATGTTAAATTTTCAGTTTTTGTGAAATAAACCACCTTTGTTGAATTAAATAATGAAAATATATCTCTTTTTGTGTGTGTGTCCATTATTTGGAAGGTGTGCTTTACAAATTGGGATTTGGATGTATGTGTAATAAGCTTATTTTAATGTTTTTTACAAAAACAGTGACCATGTCTGGAGGGTTCACAAACTTTCAAGCAGCACTGTATATAAACAAAGGCCATAACATGCTGACATCCCGCTACAGCAGGAGTACTGCATGTTTTCTGTGTGTGTGTGTGTGTGCGCGCGTGTGCGTATGTGCATGTGCGTGTGATAACAATCACAAAGACTGGAACTAACGAAGTAACTCGTACCTACTACCTAGTAAATTCAAATTCAAATGGCTTTTTTGGCATGACATAACACTGTACATCTTGCCAAAATGCCAAACCTATTACACACTACTTAGTAACTCGTACCTAGTACCTGAACTACTGGTGATGTCTGTTCAGATCCATGTGAGGGGAACTCACACAAATGAGTTGTTCAGTTTGACATTGTCATTTGACATCATTGTTGATCTTCTTAAATGTTTAGGAATCTCAACCTGAACTCACATAAACTAATATTCTTTAGTCTGTGGTTGAAAATAATAGCCAATTCTCTATGCAGAGTAGTTTCTGTAGTATTGTCCTGGCAATTCTTTCTCTTCTAGTGCTCTCTCTCTCTCTCTCTCTCTCTCTCTCTCTGTCTCTCTCTCTCTCTCTCTCTCTCTCTCTCTCTCTCTCTCTCTCTCTCTCTCTCTCTCTCTCTCTCTCTCTCTCTCTCTCACACTCTCTCTCTTCCACATCTGTACGTCTGCTTGGCATGTCCCTAAGATACAACTAAATGGAATCACCTGTTGATTTTTTTCCCCTCATATCTTATCTTTTTTTATCATGCTCTGTTGCCCCCGCTCTCTTCCTGACTAGTTATAAATGGAGAGCCAATTCTCCTTTAGAGTTCCATTGAAGGCATCATATCCAGTGTAATATAGGATACAGCTGCTTTCTATGCTAGGTGTCATATGTCATCTACACTGAGCCAACACATTAGTCACCTGCCTTGCAATGAGAACACACACACACACACATACACACACACACACACATTATTGTGCTTCTATCTTTGTGGGGACCCCTAATTGGCTACATTCATTCCCCAGCCCTTAACCCTAACCATCGGAACTACATGCCTAACCCTAACCTAATCCTAGTTCTAACCTTAACCTAAACCCAAGTCCTAACCCTAAAATAGATCTTTAAAGAAGTGAAAACCGGCCGAAATGTCCCCAAGTGCAAATGTCCTCACACTGTTGATTAAAAACTCAAACTCTTCACAAAGGTAGAAGTACACACACACACACACACACACACACACACACACACACACACACACACACACACACACACACACACACACACACACACAGGTCAACACTGCCAACTCCCGAAAGCATCAAGCTGTGCGAGTTGTATCTGTATTATGACAAGGCCTCATCACCTCATCTCAGGTTTGGCAAGCAGGCCGGCTTCACCCATAGTGCCATGCCAGACAGACCTGGCACACACATTATCTCAGCCTGGCATGGAACAGCTCCTGTCAGCCTTTTTTCCAGCTGGAGGAATCAGCTTAACGGCTGGTCAAAGCAAGGCAAGACAGAGACGGGGTTTACAGCAGAGTCCAACCTCACTGAGGCACTTAGTTCACGTTATCTGTTCACAGATCAGTTTTCAGCAGTGTTTTTAGTTTCTCCATTCATGCTGATAACTGTAATTAATGGGTCCTGCTATGTTTACTACAGCGGCATAGAGCTGATTCCGTGCATTTCTGTTATCTGGATGCTAACAGTTTGTGTTTCTTGCTTTCTTTCCATGCTTTGTGGGGTTGCTGTGACCATCTCTGCTACATCCTGGACCTTCTCATGGTGCATCAAACACAGGTAACACACATTTATCCAAAATCTACTTCTACTTATCATTCACCAGGTGAACGCCTGACTCTGCACTGAAAAATGCAGTGACACAGGGTGCTTCATACTGCCGTATCACCCCTTCATATGCTGATGCGATGCTTTGCCTCAGTATAGCCAGTGCATGGGATTGTTTGATGGCAGGAGTTATTCCAGCCATGCAGTGACGGCCATGTGGTTTTTCATGTGTTTGTGTGATCACAAGTCTTAATCAACTTCTGCCGCCTCAGGAGAACTTCATAAAGCAAAACCCCAATGCATCATAACAAAAACTCAAGACATGTGATTTCAAAAAAGCTCTAATCTTCAAAGTTCCTCACATCTTTCTTTCCCACTTTTCTTCTAATTCTTTCTTTCTTTCTTTCTTTCTGTCTTTCTTTCTTTCTTTCTTTCTTTTTTGGTTTTTTTTTCTTATTTTCATTTTTTTTTCTTTCATTGGGGACATGCAGGCTTTTGAGCTGTGTGTTACCCTGTGGTATGAAACCAGTCCTTTCAAAGGACTCCAACTAACTTTGTACAACTGAGGACACACACACTCGCTCACTCGCTCTCTCTTCTCTCTCTCCTCCTCTCTTGCTCTCTCTCTTCTCTCTCTGTTCTCTCCTTCTCTCTCTCTCTTCTCTTTCTTCTTTCTCTCACTCTCTTCTTTCTCTCACTCTCTCTCCTCTCTCTCACTCTCTGTCTCTTCTCTCTCCTCCTCTCTTGCTCTCTCTCTTCCTCTCTTGCTCTTTCTCTTCTCTCTCTGTTCTCTCCTTCTCTCTCTCTCTTCTCTTTCTTCTCTCTCTCGCTCTCTCTCCTCTCTCTCGCTCTCTCTCTCTTCTCTCTCCTCCTCTCTTGCTCTCTCTCTTCCTCTCTTGCTCTCTCTCTTCTCTCTCTCTCTTTGCTCTTCTCTCCTCTCTCTCTTCTCTCTTTGTCTGTCTTCTCTTTCCTCTCTCGCTCTCTCTCTCCTCCTCTCTTGCTCTCTGTCTTCTCTCTCTCTCTTCTCTTTCTTCTCTCTCTCGCTCTCTCTCTCTCACTCTCTCTCTCTTCTCTCTCTCCTCCTCTCTCGCTCTCTCTGTTCTCTCTCTGTTCTCTCCTTCTCTCTCTCTTTGCTCTTCTGTCTCTTCTCTCCTCTCTCTCCTCTCTCTTTGCGCTTCTCTCTCTCTCTTTCTCTCTGTCTCTCACACAAACCCAAACTAACCCACATGCATCCACTTGCACGTATATAGACAGATTCTAATGAGTCACAGGGGATTGTTTTTTTGTTTTGTTTTTTTAGAATCAAATTATTCTCCTGAGTCTGTGGTTCCTTGTGTCTCTTCACCCCATCTGGCAGGTACACTATGATGATGCCACAGGTGAAACACTGTCACCTTCAACAAATACAGGCGGTGGTGTCATGTGCAGACATCGGTGCATGGGTTGGCACACCCGTTATGCACACAGACCTGCACACACACACACACACACACACACACACACACACACACACACACACACACACACACACAGCTGCTCACACGACCGTTCAACGTGTCACACGCCACCACTTTTCGGTAAACAGAGGTAACTCTGCATACATACGCCCGTCTCCGCCATGTGTGCGACAGAAATTCATCGGGCCAGGGCAGACGGGTAATAACGTTAATAGAGTAGATTCAACTGTCGCCTCTTCGTGCACGTGTCATGAAGCGCTGCTGTACAATACTAACACAGGAGCGTGCTGGAGTCAGGTAGCAGAGTCTCAGGCTGAGGTTAAGCGTTTAAATGTCCCCGGCAGCGGGATATTTCCAAGCTGTTACTCATCCTCCCCCAGAAAAGTCAGTTCCTTGAGGAAACTACTATAAGAGAGTGTGTATAATTTGTGGATCTGTTGTTTCACTGTGTGTGTGTGAGGAAGGGCGAAGAGGCTGCGTGTGAGTACGTCTATCCGGGGGTCGCGCAAACGCCTGTAGCTGTGCCATGCTGTGTGTTGTAGTTTTGTGCACGTGCGTTCTTGTCTTTTCCTCTGTTTCCTGCAAGCTGCAATAAAT